>NW_028169514.1:7500-40000 GCF_963971535.1 Notolepis coatsorum | reverse complement strand
ACCCACCATAAGGTCAGGTGTTGGCTCCCATCGTTCATCCGGGAGTGTACACCGACAACATGCTCTCTCACCAGCCCAGGAAGCTAGGATGAGGGCTCTTGTGCATGCAGCAGCATCTGAACCGACCTACGTAGCGGCACCTGTGCCCCTAGCCCCTCCTACCGTACCACAGAACGTGCATCCCCCGCCGGCTAATCCATCCGCCATCACTCCAGTGATACACCATCCAGCACAGGCGACGCCTCGCCCTGCTGCTCCCCCTGTGTCGCCAACCCAGCTCCCAACATGCCTGGTTCAATTGAGCAACCTACAATCTCACACAGGGCCCCCTGTAGCTACACACAGTACCCAGAGTCCTACCTATGGTGCGACCATCCCTAGTACTCAACCCAGTACTCAACCCAGTACTCAACTCAGTACCCAACCTAGTACTCAACTCAGTACCCAACCTAGTACTCAACCCAGTACTCAACCCAGTACTCAACTCAGTACCCAACCTAGTACTCAACTCAGTACCCAACCTAGTACTCAACTCAGTACCCAACCTAGTACTCAACTCAGTACCCAACCTAGTACTCAACTCAGTACCCAACCTAGTACTCAACCCAGTACTCAACCCAGTACTCAACTCAGTACCCAACCTAGTACTCAACTCAGTACCCAACCTAGTACTCAACTCAGTACCCAACCTAGTACTCAACTCAGTACCCAACCTAGTACTCAACTCAGTACCCAACCTAGTACTCAACTCAGTACCCAACCTAGTACTCAACCCAGTACTCAACCCAGTACTCAACTCAGTACCCAACCTAGTACTCAACTCAGTACCCAACCTAGTACTCAACCCAGTACTCAACCCAGTACTCAACTCAGTACCCAACCTAGTACTCAACTCAGTACCCAACCTAGTACTCAACCCAGTACTCAACCCAGTACTCAACTCAGTACCCAACCTAGTACTCAACTCAGTACCCAACCTAGTACTCAACCCAGTACTCAACCCAGTACTCAACTCAGTACCCAACCTAGTACTCAACTCAGTACCCAACCTAGTACTCAACCCAGTACTCAACCCAGTACTCAACTCAGTACCCAACCTAGTACTCAACTCAGTACCCAACCTAGTACTCAACTCAGTACCCAACCTAGTACTCAACTCAGTACCCAACCTAGTACTCAACTCAGTACCCAACCTAGTACTCAACCCAGTACTCAACCCAGTACTCAACTCAGTACCCAACCTAGTACTCAACTCAGTACCCAACCTAGTACTCAACCCAGTACTCAACCCAGTACTCAACTCAGTACCCAACCTAGTACTCAACTCAGTACCCAACCTAGTACTCAACCCAGTACTCAACCCAGTACTCAACTCAGTACCCAACCTAGTACTCAACTCAGTACCCAACCTAGTACTCAACCCAGTACTCAACCCAGTACTCAACTCAGTACCCAACCTAGTACTCAACTCAGTACCCAACCTAGTACTCAACTCAGTACCCAACCTAGTACTCAACTCAGTACCCAACCCAGTACTCAACCCAGTACTCAACTCAGTACCCAACCTAGTACTCAACTCAGTACCCAACCTAGTACTCAACTCAGTACCCAGCCTAGTACTCAACCCAGTACTCAGCCTAGTACTCAGCCTAGTACTCAACCTAGTACTCAACCTAGTACTCAGCCTAGTACTCAACCTAGCACCCAGCCTAGTACTCAGCCTAGTACTCAACCTAGTACTCAACCTAGTACTCAACCTAGTACTCAACCTAGTACTCAACCTAGTACTCAGCCTAGTACTCAACCTAGCACCCAGCCTAGTACTCAGCCTAGTACTCAACCTAGTACTCAACCTAGTACTCAACCTAGTACTCAGCCTAGTACTCAACCTAGCACCCAGCCTAGTACTCAACCTAGTACTCAACCTAGTACTCAACCTAGTACTCAGCCTAGTACTCAACCTAGTACTCAACCTAGTACTCAGCCTAGTACTCAACCTAGCACCCAGCCTAGTACTCAACCTAGTACTCAACCTAGTACTCAACCTAGGACCTCTCCCAGTCCTCCGCTCCCTGCCTTTGAAGACCTCTCTTCATGGAAAGATCTCGTCCAAGCAACAGTCAGGTCCCTTCACGGTGCGGCTGATGCCCAGACCACTGATCAGCCTTATGAAGCAGCCGACTTCCTCAACGCTGAGAAGGTCCTCCTTAAACGAGCCCAACTGGACTCACTCCCAGAGGAGATCAAGGCCCTCAAGTCTGACCGACCTCTTCCCCCAGACAGTCGTTTGGGCTCTCTATCTCCGGAGTATGACAAGGCTACATGTCTCCTCGGAGTAGGCGGTAGGCCGCACAGGGCCGAGAACTTGGAGATGGATGACATTCACCCAATCGTCTTGGATCCACATCACCCCCTGACAAAGCTGATCATCCAAGATTATGATCAAACTCTTCTCCACCCCGGGCCTGAGAGGGTATTCGTTGATCTTCAATCCCGATTCTGGGTTCTACGTGGAAGAGAAGCAATCCGCAAGCATCAGCACACCTGCCGAGAACGACATCTGTGGCGAGCAAAGCCCGACATGCCTAAAATGGCCGCCCTTCCGCCCTGTCGCCTGCGCCTCTACAAGCCCCCATTCTATTCCACCAGAGTAGACTGTTTTGGGCCATCTTACACCAAGATAGGGCCCCGGAGAGGCAGAAGTGGAGGAAGGACAGCAAGAAACAGTCACTCGGCCAGGTGGCCCTCATCGTTGACCCACAGCTTCCTCGGGCACTCTGGCCCGTTGGGAAGGTCACCCAGACGTACCCCGGAACTGACGAGCGTACCCGCACCGCAGCTGTCCAGGTGAAGGACAGAACATACCTGCGCCCTGTGTCCCGGCCGGTGCAGCTCCCGAGTCTCCCGGATACAGAGGACCCCCTGAGACTTTCCTGTTTTAGTTCAAAAGGTCTAAGTAGACTTTTGGGTGCGGCTGTGTAGGAAAGCCCGTTAATAGACTACTTTGTTCTGTAATAGCCCTTTAATATGTTGTTGTTGACAGGATAGGGTAATTGATTTATGCCAGTGTATTCGTTCAGCGTGATGTGCTAGTGTTGCACTCTAGTCTTCTGATAACGTTACTGGCCCTTTAAGAGTTTCCCTTTGAGGAACGTGTGCACAAGCTGTTCTCTGTGCTGCTGCCCGACGGTGCGGCTGTTGCAGCAGTAAGATCTTTCCCTTTGAGGAACGTGTGCGTAAATTACACGTGAGTACGGTACCTATGTTTAGTCCTGCTTCAGCTTACTCTACCTTTATAGTGTGTCTCCGCTGATCCATTCCTGTTGACGTTGTTCCCTCTGTTATTGAAACACTGCGCCGTTAGCTACATGTTAGCCAACCTAGGTTCCCTCTGCTATGATATGCTGCCTGCTAGTGATGCTGCGTGGTTAGCTTAGCCGCACGTGAGCTAGCCTAGGCTATATAACTCACTCACTACTTCTAGTGAATAGAATGTATCTTTACACCCGGTTTACAGTCCGCCTACCTATATATTGTTTACATGCACTGCATGAGTAATCCCCCTGCATAGGCTATGTAGGTTATCTATAATAACTCCGGTTAAGTGAATGTCTTGGTTACTAGTAGTTGCACTGTATTGCTAATGAATATTATTGCAGCTATAGACCACATGTTTATGACATTATGTTTATGTGCGCCACTATTGTGTTTACTAATGTATACTGTATTGTATTCCCTTGTAGACAACCACACACACCTTTCTGTTCCCAATACAACCAATACCTGCAGCACGCCTCTGTGTGATTCTTTAATCGGAGTTACAACGCCATAGTGTCCGCCAGCTCTATTAAATGCAACCCGTGGAGGCCCTAGCCCTCCGTTTCATGGTCCTTCGAAGCCGGATAGAGCTCCTCCAAGACGCTATGGCAGACCAGGACACCACAGAGACCACCGCTCACCCGCAGAGAGAGCGCCACCTACCAAGCCACCTACGTGACCTCGAAGTGGGATATGAACCTGAACTCAGTACTCGGATCAGTCAGTACTCGGATCAGTCAGTACTCGGATCAGTCAGTACTCGGATCAGCCAGTACTCGGATCAGTCAGTACTCGGATCAGTCAGTACTCGGATCAGTCAGTACTCAGATCAGTCAATTCCTAGACCCACCATAAGGTCAGGTGTCGGCTCCCATCGTTCATACCCGGCGAGTACCACAAGGGCCCCGTATGAAGGTAGTAGGTCCTCACGTCTGTCAATTCCTAGACCCACCATAAGGTCAGGTGTTGGCTCCCATCGTTCATCCGGGAGTGTACACCGACAACATGCTCTCTCACCAGCCCAGGAAGCTAGGATGAGGGCTCTTGTGCATGCAGCAGCATCTGAACCGACCTACGTAGCGGCACCTGTGCCCCTAGCCCCTCCTACCGTACCACAGAACGTGCATCCCCCGCCGGCTAATCCATCCGCCATCACTCCAGTGATACACCATCCAGCACAGGCGACGCCTCGCCCTGCTGCTCCCCCTGTGTCGCCAACCCAGCTCCCAACATGCCTGGTTCAATTGAGCAACCTACAATCTCACACAGGGCCCCCTGTAGCTACACACAGTACCCAGAGTCCTACCTATGGTGCGACCATCCCTAGTACTCAACCCAGTACTCAACCCAGTACTCAACTCAGTACCCAACCTAGTACTCAACTCAGTACCCAACCTAGTACTCAACCCAGTACTCAACCCAGTACTCAACTCAGTACCCAACCTAGTACTCAACTCAGTACCCAACCTAGTACTCAACTCAGTACCCAACCTAGTACTCAACTCAGTACCCAACCTAGTACTCAACTCAGTACCCAACCTAGTACTCAACCCAGTACTCAACCCAGTACTCAACTCAGTACCCAACCTAGTACTCAACTCAGTACCCAACCTAGTACTCAACTCAGTACCCAACCTAGTACTCAACTCAGTACCCAACCTAGTACTCAACTCAGTACCCAACCTAGTACTCAACTCAGTACCCAACCTAGTACTCAACCCAGTACTCAACCCAGTACTCAACTCAGTACCCAACCTAGTACTCAACTCAGTACCCAACCTAGTACTCAACCCAGTACTCAACCCAGTACTCAACTCAGTACCCAACCTAGTACTCAACTCAGTACCCAACCTAGTACTCAACCCAGTACTCAACCCAGTACTCAACTCAGTACCCAACCTAGTACTCAACTCAGTACCCAACCTAGTACTCAACCCAGTACTCAACCCAGTACTCAACTCAGTACCCAACCTAGTACTCAACTCAGTACCCAACCTAGTACTCAACCCAGTACTCAACCCAGTACTCAACTCAGTACCCAACCTAGTACTCAACTCAGTACCCAACCTAGTACTCAACTCAGTACCCAACCTAGTACTCAACTCAGTACCCAACCTAGTACTCAACTCAGTACCCAACCTAGTACTCAACCCAGTACTCAACCCAGTACTCAACCCAGTACTCAACTCAGTACCCAACCTAGTACTCAACTCAGTACCCAACCTAGTACTCAACTCAGTACCCAACCTAGTACTCAACTCAGTACCCAGCCTAGTACTCAACCCAGTACTCAGCCTAGTACTCAGCCTAGTACTCAACCTAGTACTCAACCTAGTACTCAGCCTAGTACTCAACCTAGCACCCAGCCTAGTACTCAGCCTAGTACTCAACCTAGTACTCAACCTAGTACTCAACCTAGTACTCAACCTAGTACTCAACCTAGTACTCAGCCTAGTACTCAACCTAGCACCCAGCCTAGTACTCAGCCTAGTACTCAACCTAGTACTCAACCTAGTACTCAACCTAGTACTCAACCTAGTACTCAGCCTAGTACTCAACCTAGCACCCAGCCTAGTACTCAACCTAGTACTCAACCTAGTACTCAACCTAGTACTCAGCCTAGTACTCAACCTAGTACTCAACCTAGTACTCAGCCTAGTACTCAACCTAGCACCCAGCCTAGTACTCAACCTAGTACTCAACCTAGTACTCAACCTAGGACCTCTCCCAGTCCTCCGCTCCCTGCCTTTGAAGACCTCTCTTCATGGAAAGATCTCGTCCAAGCAACAGTCAGGTCCCTTCACGGTGCGGCTGATGCCCAGACCACTGATCAGCCTTATGAAGCAGCCGACTTCCTCAACGCTGAGAAGGTCCTCCTTAAACGAGCCCAACTGGACTCACTCCCAGAGGAGATCAAAGCCCTCAAGTCTGACCGACCTCTTCCCCCAGACAGTCGTTTGGGCTCTCTATCTCCGGAGTATGACAAGGCTACATGTCTCCTCGGAGTAGGCGGTAGGCCGCACAGGGCCGAGAACTTGGAGATGGATGACATTCACCCAATCGTCTTGGATCCACATCACCCCCTGACAAAGCTGATCATCCAAGATTATGATCAAACTCTTCTCCACCCCGGGCCTGAGAGGGTATTCGTTGATCTTCAATCCCGATTCTGGGTTCTACGTGGAAGAGAAGCAATCCGCAAGCATCAGCACACCTGCCGAGAACGACATCTGTGGCGAGCAAAGCCCGACATGCCTAAAATGGCCGCCCTTCCGCCCTGTCGCCTGCGCCTCTACAAGCCCCCATTCTATTCCACCAGAGTAGACTGTTTTGGGCCATCTTACACCAAGATAGGGCCCCGGAGAGGCAGAAGTGGAGGAAGGACAGCAAGAAACAGTCACTCGGCCAGGTGGCCCTCATCGTTGACCCACAGCTTCCTCGGGCACTCTGGCCCGTTGGGAAGGTCACCCAGACGTACCCCGGAACTGACGAGCGTACCCGCACCGCAGCTGTCCAGGTGAAGGACAGAACATACCTGCGCCCTGTGTCCCGGCCGGTGCAGCTCCCGAGTCTCCCGGATACAGAGGACCCCCTGAGACTTTCCTGTTTTAGTTCAAAAGGTCTAAGTAGACTTTTGGGTGCGGCTGTGTAGGAAAGCCCGTTAATAGACTACTTTGTTCTGTAATAGCCCTTTAATATGTTGTTGTTGACAGGATAGGGTAATTGATTTATGCCAGTGTATTCGTTCAGCGTGATGTGCTAGTGTTGCACTCTAGTCTTCTGATAACGTTACTGGCCCTTTAAGAGTTTCCCTTTGAGGAACGTGTGCACAAGCTGTTCTCTGTGCTGCTGCCCGACGGTGCGGCTGTTGCAGCAGTAAGATCTTTCCCTTTGAGGAACGTGTGCGTAAATGACACGTGAGTACGGTACCTATGTTTAGTCCTGCTTCAGCTTACTCTACCTTTATAGTGTGTCTCCGCTGATCCATTCCTGTTGACGTTGTTCCCTCTGTTATTGAAACACTGCGCCGTTAGCTTAGCTACACGTTAGCCAACCTAGGTTCCCTCTGCTATGATATGCTGCCTGCTAGTGATGCTGCGTGGTTAGCTTAGCCGCACGTGAGCTAGCCTAGGCTATATAACTCACTCACTACTTCTAGTGAATAGAATGTATCTTTACACCCGGTTTACAGTCCGCCTACCTATATATTGTTTACATGCACTGCATGAGTAATCCCCCTGCATAGGCTATGTAGGTTATCTATAATAACTCCGGTTAAGTGAATGTCTTGGTTACTAGTAGTTGCACTGTATTGCTAATGAATATTATTGCAGCTATAGACCACATGTTTATGACATTATGTTTATGTGCGCCACTATTGTGTTTACTAATGTATACTGTATTGTATTCCCTTGTAGACAACCACACACACCTTTCTGTTCCCAATACAACCAATACCTGCAGCACGCCTCTGTGTGATTCTTTAATCGGAGTTACAACGCCATAGTGTCCGCCAGCTCTATTAAATGCAACCCGTGGAGGCCCTAGCCCTCCGTTTCATGGTCCTTCGAAGCCGGATAGAGCTCCTCCAAGACGCTATGGCAGACCAGGACACCACAGAGACCACCGCTCACCCGCAGAGAGAGCGCCACCTACCAAGCCACCTACGTGACCTCGAAGTGGGATATGAACCTGAACTCAGTACTCGGATCAGTCAGTACTCGGATCAGTCAGTACTCGGATCAGTCAGTACTCGGATCAGCCAGTACTCGGATCAGTCAGTACTCGGATCAGTCAGTACTCGGATCAGTCAGTACTCAGATCAGTCAATTCCTAGACCCACCATAAGGTCAGGTGTCGGCTCCCATCGTTCATACCCGGCGAGTACCACAAGGGCCCCGTATGAAGGTAGTAGGTCCTCACGTCTGTCAATTCCTAGACCCACCATAAGGTCAGGTGTTGGCTCCCATCGTTCATCCGGGAGTGTACACCGACAACATGCTCTCTCACCAGCCCAGGAAGCTAGGATGAGGGCTCTTGTGCATGCAGCAGCATCTGAACCGACCTACGTAGCGGCACCTGTGCCCCTAGCCCCTCCTACCGTACCACAGAACGTGCATCCCCTGCCGGCTAATCCATCCGCCATCACTCCAGTGATACACCATCCAGCACAGGCGACGCCTCGCCCTGCTGCTCCCCCTGTGTCGCCAACCCAGCTCCCAACATGCCTGGTTCAATTGAGCAACCTACAATCTCACACAGGGCCCCCTGTAGCTACACACAGTACCCAGAGTCCTACCTATGGTGCGACCATCCCTAGTACTCAACCCAGTACTCAACCCAGTACTCAACTCAGTACCCAACCTAGTACTCAACTCAGTACCCAACCTAGTACTCAACCCAGTACTCAACCCAGTACTCAACTCAGTACCCAACCTAGTACTCAACTCAGTACCCAACCTAGTACTCAACCCAGTACTCAACCCAGTACTCAACTCAGTACCCAACCTAGTACTCAACTCAGTACCCAACCTAGTACTCAACCCAGTACTCAACCCAGTACTCAACTCAGTACCCAACCTAGTACTCAACTCAGTACCCAACCTAGTACTCAACTCAGTACCCAACCTAGTACTCAACTCAGTACCCAACCTATTACTCAACTCAGTACCCAACCTAGTACTCAATTCAGTACCCAACCTAGTACTCAACTCAGTACCCAACCTAGTACTCAACTCAGTACCCAACCTAGTACTCAACTCAGTACCCAACCTAGTACTCAACCCAGTACTCAACCCAGTACTCAACTCAGTACCCAACCTAGTACTCAACTCAGTACCCAACCTAGTACTCAACCCAGTACTCAACCCAGTACTCAACTCAGTACCCAACCTAGTACTCAACTCAGTACCCAACCCAGTACTCAACTCAGTACCCAACCTAGTACTCAACTCAGTACCCAACCTAGTACTCAACTCAGTACCCAACCTAGTACTCAACTCAGTACCCAACCTAGTACTCAACTCAGTACCCAACCTAGTACTCAACCCAGTACTCAACCCAGTACTCAACTCAGTACCCAACCTAGTACTCAACTCAGTACCCAACCTAGTACTCAACCCAGTACTCAACCCAGTACTCAACTCAGTACCCAACCTAGTACTCAACTCAGTACCCAACCTAGTACTCAACCCAGTACTCAACCCAGTACTCAACTCAGTACCCAACCTAGTACTCAACTCAGTACCCAACCTAGTACTCAACCCAGTACTCAACCCAGTACTCAACTCAGTACCCAACCTAGTACTCAACTCAGTACCCAACCTAGTACTCAACCCAGTACTCAACCCAGTACTCAACTCAGTACCCAACCTAGTACTCAACTCAGTACCCAACCTAGTACTCAACTCAGTACCCAACCTAGTACTCAACTCAGTACCCAACCTAGTACTCAACTCAGTACCCAACCTAGTACTCAACTCAGTACCCAACCCAGTACTCAACCCAGTACTCAACTCAGTACCCAACCTAGTACTCAACTCAGTACCCAACCTAGTACTCAACTCAGTACCCAACCTAGTACTCAACTCAGTACCCAGCCTAGTACTCAACCCAGTACTCAGCCTAGTACTCAGCCTAGTACTCAGCCTAGTACTCAACCTAGCACCCAGCCTAGTACTCAGCCTAGTACTCAGCCTAGTACTCAACCTAGCACCCAGCCTAGTACTCAGCCTAGTACTCAACCTAGTACTCAACCTAGTAATCAACCTAGTACTCAACCTAGTACTCAACCTAGTACTCAGCCTAGTACTCAACCTAGCACCCAGCCTAGTACTCAGCCTAGTACTCAACCTAGTACTCAACCTAGTACTCAACCTAGTACTCAACCTAGTACTCAGCCTAGTACTCAACCTAGCACCCAGCCTAGTACTCAACCTAGTACTCAACCTAGTACTCAACCTAGTACTCAGCCTAGTACTCAACCTAGTACTCAACCTAGTACTCAACCTAGTACTCAACCTAGTACTCAACCTAGTACTCAACCTAGTACTCAGCCTAGTACTCAACCTAGCACCCAGCCTAGTACTCAGCCTAGTACTCAACCTAGTACTCAACCTAGTACTCAACCTAGTACTCAACCTAGTACTCAGCCTAGTACTCAACCTAGCACCCAGCCTAGTACTCAACCTAGTACTCAACCTAGTACTCAACCTAGTACTCAGCCTAGTACTCAACCTAGTACTCAACCTAGTACTCAGCCTAGTACTCAACCTAGCACCCAGCCTAGTACTCAACCTAGTACTCAACCTAGTACTCAACCTAGGACCTCTCCCAGTCCTCCGCTCCCTGCCTTTGAAGACCTCTCTTCATGGAAAGATCTCGTCCAAGCAACAGTCAGGTCCCTTCACGGTGCGGCTGATGCCCAGACCACTGATCAGCCTTATGAAGCAGCCGACTTCCTCAACGCTGAGAAGGTCCTCCTTAAACGAGCCCAACTGGACTCACTCCCAGAGGAGATCAAGGCCCTCAAGTCTGACCGACCTCTTCCCCCAGACAGTCGTTTGGGCTCTCTATCTCCGGAGTATGACAAGGCTACATGTCTCCTCGGAGTAGGCGGTAGGCCGCACAGGGCCGAGAACTTGGAGATGGATGACATTCACCCAATCGTCTTGGATCCACATCACCCCCTGACAAAGCTGATCATCCAAGATTATGATCAAACTCTTCTCCACCCCGGGCCTGAGAGGGTATTCGTTGATCTTCAATCCCGATTCTGGGTTCTACGTGGAAGAGAAGCAATCCGCAAGCATCAGCACACCTGCCGAGAACGACATCTGTGGCGAGCAAAGCCCGACATGCCTAAAATGGCCGCCCTTCCGCCCTGTCGCCTGCGCCTCTACAAGCCCCCATTCTATTCCACCAGAGTAGACTGTTTTGGGCCATCTTACACCAAGATAGGGCCCCGGAGAGGCAGAAGTGGAGGAAGGACAGCAAGAAACAGTCACTCGGCCAGGTGGCCCTCATCGTTGACCCACAGCTTCCTCGGGCACTCTGGCCCGTTGGGAAGGTCACCCAGACCTACCCCGGAACTGACGAGCGTACCCGCACCGCAGCTGTCCAGGTGAAGGACAGAACATACCTGCGCCCTGTGTCCCGGCCGGTGCAGCTCCCGAGTCTCCCGGATACAGAGGACCCCCTGAGACTTTCCTGTTTTAGTTCAAAAGGTCTAAGTAGACTTTTGGGTGCGGCTGTGTAGGAAAGCCCGTTAATAGACTACTTTGTTCTGTAATAGCCCTTTAATATGTTGTTGTTGACAGGATAGGGTAATTGATTTATGCCAGTGTATTCGTTCAGCGTGATGTGCTAGTGTTGCACTCTAGTCTTCTGATAACGTTACTGGCCCTTTAAGAGTTTCCCTTTGAGGAACGTGTGCACAAGCTGTTCTCTGTGCTGCTGCCCGACGGTGCGGCTGTTGCAGCAGTAAGATCTTTCCCTTTGAGGAACGTGTGCGTAAATGACACGTGAGTACGGTACCTATGTTTAGTCCTGCTTCAGCTTACTCTACCTTTATAGTGTGTCTCCGCTGATCCATTCCTGTTGACGTTGTTCCCTCTGTTATTGAAACACTGCGCCGTTAGCTTAGCTACACGTTAGCCAACCTAGGTTCCCTCTGCTATGATATGCTGCCTGCTAGTGATGCTGCGTGGTTAGCTTAGCCGCACGTGAGCTAGCCTAGGCTATATAACTCACTCACTACTTCTAGTGAATAGAATGTATCTTTACACCCGGTTTACAGTCCGCCTACCTATATATTGTTTACATGCACTGCATGAGTAATCCCCCTGCATAGGCTATGTAGGTTATCTATAATAACTCCGGTTAAGTGAATGTCTTGGTTACTAGTAGTTGCACTGTATTGCTAATGAATATTATTGCAGCTATAGACCACATGTTTATGACATTATGTTTATGTGCGCCACTATTGTGTTTACTAATGTATACTGTATTGTATTCCCTTGTAGACAACCACACACACCTTTCTGTTCCCAATACAACCAATACCTGCAGCACGCCTCTGTGTGATTCTTTAATCGGAGTTACAACGCCATAGTGTCCGCCAGCTCTATTAAACGCAACCCATGGAGGCCCTAGCCCTCCGTTTCACTCTGTGTGTGAGTATGTGTGTGTGTCTCTCTCTCTCTGTATGTGTGTGTATGTGTGTCTCTCTCTCTGTGTGTGTGAGTATATGTATGTCTCTCTCTTTATGTGTGTGTGTCTCTCTATCTCCCTCTGTGTATCTCTCTCTGTTTGTGTGTGTGTCTCTCTCTATGTGTGTGAGTATGTGTGTGTGTCTCTCTCTTTATGTGTGTATGTGTCTCCCTCTCCCTCTGTGTATCTCTCTCTGTTTGAGTGTGTGTCTATGTCTCTCTATGTGTGTGTGTGTGTGTGTGTGTGTGTCTCTCTATCTCTTGATGTGTGTGTGTGTGTCTCTATCTCTCCCTCTGTGTATCTCATCTCTGTTTGTGTGTGTCTCTCTCTCTCTTTGTGTGAGTGTGTATGTGTCTCTCTCTCTTTATGTGTGTGTCTCTCTCTCTCTCTCTCTCTCTCCCTCTGTGCATCTCTCTCTGTTTGTGTGTGTCTCTCTCTTTTTGTGTGTGTGTGTGTGTGTGTGTGTGCGTGCGTGCGTGCGTGCGTGCGTGTGTGCGTGCGTGCGTGCGTGCGTGAGTGTGTGTGTGTGTGTGTGTGTGTGTGTGTTTCTCGTGATGCTCTCCTCTTATCTGTCTGCCCACACGCCCGCCCCCCCGGTGTGATAGTGATGGATGGGGCCTATGGATGACTGGGCTGTGAGAGGGGCCGTGATGAAGACTGGCCTCGGAGGAGAGAGAGAGAGAGACGAAGAGAGACAGAGAGGGGGGGGGGGGGGGGGGGGGGGGGTGATAGAGATGTAGAAATGACAAGGAAAGGGAGAGAGATACGGCCTGATTTGCATTTTTATTTTTATGTGGGTGAGACGTGTCCACCGTATGACTGGTGCTACAGGTAGAGAGAGAGAGCGAGAGAGAGAGAGAGAGAGAGAGAGAGAGAGAGAGAGAGAGAGAGAGAGAGAGAGAGAGAGAGAGAGAGAGAGAGAGAGAGAGAGAGAGAGGCTGTAGAGGGGGCGGGTAGGGGAGAAAGAGAGATAGAGGAATAGAGAGACATGGAGATAAGTAGAGAGAGAGAGTCAGAGAGAGACATAGAGAGACTATGTATCTTAGTAGTGCTTCTTCCTTGTCTATATTACTACCTACTATACTAATATGTCTTTACTGCTATGCACTCAAGACTGTACAGTAGCACTCAAGTTCAACACTGCATGTTTGACAAACAATCTTACTGACTCAGACTCTTAGCTGCCAGTGTGGATGGTGAGAGAGACAGAAAGAGACAGAGAGACAGAGGACAGAAAGTGAGAAAGATAGAGATACATTGGCAGGAGGCAGAATGGCCTAGAGGTAAAGAGGTAGGCCAGGCAGTAACCGAATGGTCGCTGGTTCGAACACCAGGACAGGAGGGTGTAATTTCCCTTTTTTTTTTTTTTTTACTCCACCACTTTATTGTATTGTATCTGTCTGTTAATGTCTGTCCGCTAATGTCGCACCAGTAACGTCCAAAGCAAATTCCTTGTATGTGAAAAGTATACTTGGCAATAAAGACCTTTCTGATTCTGATTCTGATTCCAGCTGTGAGCTGGTGACTGAAGGGCAGTGATGGGAATAACGGCGCTATAAGTAATGGCGTTACTAACGGCATTAGTTTATTCAGTAACAAGTAATCTAACGGATTACTCTTCCAATCTTAATAACGCCGTTAGCGTTACTGCAAAAAAATGCGGCGCGTTACTATGAATGAACCTGTTTCTTTCATCAGACAGATCTCTGCGCTGAGAGGCAATAATATGTTCTTCCTTGTTTAGTGGGCAGTGCGCGAGCCAAGCATACAGAGGAAGCTCAACAAATCATGTTAAACCCAGATTCGGCTCAAACGAGGGACTAAACACGTTTCGCAATTATGCCACAACAATGTGGAACGCCCTACCCAAAGTTGTAAAGGAATGTGAATCCCTGCCCACATTCAAAACCGCCCTTAAAGAGCACCTACGGGAGGCTGCAATTCGAAACTGGCCACCGTAAATGCCCAAAACCCCCACCACCTCCTAATAGACAGTCTCCTCCCCACCGCATGTATATATTCCCTCCCCGCCGTATGTATATTTCCCTCCCACCCACCCACCCCCTCCTAATGTACAGTCCCCTCCCCATCATATGTATATACTCTGTCAGGATCAAGGGGTAACAGTACTGTATATTTGAATACCGCCTATGTCACAAATGTATCAGTACTAAATACCTATATGTCCCTATGCCATAAATGTCATGTATGTTGTGTATGTCATAAATGTCTATATGAATTGAAAATGGGGGACCCTGATGGAAACAAGACAAACGTCTTTCTCAGGTCTGCATCCCCTTAACAATTGTATGTATTGAGCCGTACTGTATTGTACCCATTCTGCAATCTGTTAAATAAAGTTTTCATTCATTCATTCATTCACATGCTGACGATTGGCTGAGGTTGAATAAAATGTCATGGTCAGCCAATCAGAGGTGGAGGTGGGCGGGTGTCTAAAGCATCCAGAGTCTGACACACAGCGCGACAAGACAAGCGATCACTGATCAGTCAGCATGAGACCGCGGTCCGTGTAGTGTACGTTTTGAGCCCAAAAACGAATCCAACGAACAACACAAGCGACTCAGTCAACATGAGACCGCGGGTCCATGAGCGTTTTGTGTTCACTCTTTGCAGCGCAGGGCACTGAGTGGCTCTACTGCAGTGCCGACAGCCTTATCAACAGTGCTGCACTTCCTGGTTTAATAGCACAGGCTTCAGGTGCTCAGAGATATAATATATCTCTGTATGTCATGCATGTCTTAAATGTCATGATTAGATTAGTTTAGATGATTCGATTAGATTCTTATATCTGTATGTTGTGTATGTCATTGATTGATTGATTGAAAAGTGTATTAACAGATTGCAGAATGGGTACAGTACAGTACAGCTCAATACATACAATTGTTAAGGGGATGCAGACCAGAGAAAGACTTTCGTCATAAATGTTATGATGAATTGAAAATGGGGGACCCTGATGTAAACAAGACGAAACTCTTTCTCTGGTCTGCATCCCCTTAACAATTGTGTGTATTGAGCCGTACTGTATTGTACCCATTCTGCAATCTGTTAATTAAAATGTTCAATCAATCAGTATATATTTGTTATTTATTTTTGCTTAACAAGCATAATTTAATGTTGCCCAGTTGTGGCCTGTTGAGGGGCAATACATATCAAAAGTTCCAAAACATCTATTCTGTTTGTATTTGTATGATCCGGGTGAAGTTGGGAATCAACGTCTCCGATCCCAAGTCCATCAGCACTGGCTCCCCACAGGGCTGTGTTCTGTCCCCACTACTATTCTCCCTGTACACCAACAGCTGCGTCTCTCTGCACCCCTCGGTCAAACTCCTGAAGTTTGCGGACGACACCACCCTGGTGGGTCTCATATCCAGGGGGGACGAGTCCGCCTACAGGAGGGAGATCGAGAGGCTGCTGAGCTGGTGCAGCTGCAACAACCTGGACCTCAACACCCAGAAAACAGTGGAGATGGTAGTGGACTTCAGGCGGAAGGCAGCCCCCCCCACCCCGATCATTCTGGGAGGCACCCCGGTGGCCTCTGTGGAGTCCTGCCGCTTCCTCGGCATGACACTCTCCCGGGACCTAAAATGGGAGCTGAACACCATCGCTCTCAATAAAAAGGCCCGGAAGAGGATGTACTTCCTACGTCAGCTGAGGAAGTTCAGGCTGCCGAGGACCATGATGGTCCAGTTTTACACCGCCATCATCCAGTCCATCCTCACCCTCTCCATCATCACCTGGTTCCCTGCAGCCACGGTCAGAGACAAGGCCAAGCTGCAGCGGGTGATTCGCTCGGCGGAGAGGGTGATCGGCTGCCCCCTTCCCTCCCTCGAGTCCCTACATTCCACCAGGGCCTTGAGGAGGGCGAGGAAGATCATGGCAGACCCCGCCCACCCGGGTCACAACCTCTTCAACATGCTCCCCAACGGCAGGCGGCTACGGCTGCCCAAGACACTAAAGTCCCGCCACAGACTGAGTTTCTTCCCCTCAGCAGCTCGCCTGGTAAACGAGTCAGGTGTCCCCCTGCTCCCCCCCCCCTCTATGGCGAGCTGCTAGGGCTGGACTTCTGGACTTGAACTTTGTGTTGCACTGTATCCATGTCCCCAACCACCACACTTTCACAGTCTTATTGTTGTCTCACTGTTATGTCCTGTCTTGCACTTTACTTAAAATTATTTATTTACTGTTGTATTGTTCTTAATTGTGAAAAAAAAGTATGCACTGTAATGCCAAAACACGTTCCTTTTTGTACATGTATGAAATGGCGAATAAAGTAATCTGAATCTGAATCTGAATCCACTATATAAACATAGTAATTATAATATCTACATACATGGCATTTGATTGGAGGCTAGTCTCACTTTGTCCCACAGCAACATTAAAATAGTTTAGATTTGTGTATGTTGTTTATGTAAAAAAAAAATCTTGAAAGTAACGCAATAGTTACTTTCTGAAGTAACTAGTTACTTTTATAATTTGTAACTGAGTAAGTAATTTAGTAACTTTTTGGAAGAAGTAACTAGTAACTGTAACTAGTTACTTTTTTAAAGTAACTTGCCCAACACTGCTGAAGGGTGGCTGATATTACATCTACGGTGCCCACCATCCTGCCTAAGTGCCCTTGAGCAAGACTCTGAACCCCAAAACTGCTCCAGAGGCGCTGCACTGCGGGTGACCTTGCACTCTGACCTCTCTGATGAAATGGATATATGTGGAGGACTGTGTGTGTGTGTGTGTGTGTGTAACTAGGAGGGATATGATGACTGTGTGTATGTGTAACTAGGAGGGTTATGAGGACGGTGTGTATGTGTAACTAGGAGGGATATGAGGACTGTGTGTGTGTAACTAGGAGGGATATGAGGACTGTATGTGTAATTAGGAGGGATATGAGGACTGTGTGTATGTAACTAGGAGGGATATGAGGACTGTATGTGTAATTAGGAGGGATATGAGGACTGTGTGTATGTAACTAGGAGGGATATGAGGACTGTGTGTATGTGTAACTAGGAGGGATATGAGGACTGTGTATATGTGTAACTAGGATGGATATGAGGACTGTGTGTGTGAAACTAGGAGGGATATGAGGACTGTGTGTATGTGTAACTAGGAGGGATATGAGGACTGTGTGTGTAACTAGGAGGGATATGAGGACTGTATGTGTAACTAGGAGGGATATGAGGACTGTATGTATGTATAACTAGGAGGGATATTAGGACTTTGTGTATGTGTAACTAGGAGGGATATGAGGACTGTGTGTAGCTAGAAGGGATAGAACTGTGTGTGTGTGTGTGTGTGTGTGTGTGTGTGTGTGTGTGTGTGTGTGTGTGTGTGTGTGTGTGTGTGTGTGTGTGTGTGTGTGTGTGTGTGTGTGTGTGTGTGTGTAGTTAGGAGGGATATGCAAAAAGAAAACTTGAATTGCCTTGTGTACTTTGACAATAAAGTAATCTTCTTCTTCTTATTCATTGAGAGAGGCAGAGAGACAGAGATACATAGAGGGTGAGAGAGACAGAGAGAGAGAGACAGAGAGAGAGACAGAAAAAAACCGAAGCTGGAGCTTTGAGGGACTGGGTGTGGAGAGTATGGGGGTGGGAGGGGTTCACTAACCCTGCTCTGTGGCCCGGGGAGGGGGGGGGGGTCATGGCTTCCTTGACAACAGGCGTGCTCCTCTGGGGGCCTCTGGGGGCCGATCTGACAGCAGGTGATGAGGTGAGAGTGAAGAGAGAGGAGGAACAAGGGCTGCAGACCAGTCACACATGTTTGAAAATGTGGAGCCAGTGGATGATGACATATGAAGACATGCCAAGACAATGGAGGAACATACACACTACATACACACACATGCATGTACACAAGGGCGTACGTTTGATTTCAACATTGCATTCAACCAATCTGCGTCAAACACTTAAGGGCTAGATCCACAAAGAATAGATTGCACAGTGCAAGTTGCACCCTTACTTACAATTCATTATGAATTGAAAATGAGGGACCTTGATGTAAACAAGACGAAAGTCGTTCTCTGGTCTGCATTCCCTTAAAAAATTGTGTGTATTGAGCCGTACTGTATTGTACCCATTCTGCCATCTGTTAATACAATTTTCATTCAATCAATCAATCTGTGCGGTGATTGATTTATTGGACATTTTATTAACAGATTGTACCGTGCAATCCATTCTTTGTGGATCTAGCCCTTAATTTATCATACTTCTCTGCACCAATTTGTGCCTATTCTGTATCAATTTACGGTGGGAACGTCAACATTCGGAATATTGTCCCCTGCAACCCCCCCCCCCCCAATGTAGGCATATGCATGTACACACACACACACACACACACACACACACACACACACACACACACACACACACACACACACACACACACACACACACACGCGCGCGCGCGCGCGCACACACGCACACACGCACAGAGATACAGACTACTTTTGGTCTCAATCTCCCTCTCTCTCTCTCTCTCTCTCTCTCTCTCTCTCTCTCGTTCTCCTTCTCTCGATCTCTCACTCCATTGCTCCCTCTCTCTCTACAAGGCACTAGAGAGAAAGAGAGATGTCTTGAATATCATTTCAAGTGCGCAAAAACATGCAAGCATCCTCATCTTCCGACACGGACCCGGGGGTCTGGGGTGGGGGGTGGCGGGGGGGGGGGGCTTGTAGAGAAAATTGATGGATACCGTATGATTTGTACACGGCAAAGGAAGGGAGGGGGTGGGGGGAGGTTTTAATATTGAATGAGCAATTCCGCTTGACTCTGCCATAAATCTCCGCATCTCATCGTGTTCTCCACCTAAATACATGGATCTTCACATGATACTCGAATAGTAAATGGGCCATGATTTTCTATTAGCGCCATAAATATGCCCGGGTTTCCGTCCTGTCAAACGTCGCCGGGCCCCCCCTCGTCCGCCCGCCCGCCATCCCCTCCCCCGCCCGCCTGCACCTCCCCAGCTATAGGGGGAAATGACGGATCCCTCAAGAGCGCCCAAAGGGACCGCGTTTAACCCTTTCACTGCCACACTACAGAAGGTCAACCCTTTACTATCACACTACCGACGGTTGTTGTGTGGCAGTGAAAGGGTTAACCTTCTGTGTATTGTCGCAGTGAAAAGGGTTAACCGTTTGGTAGTGCGGCAGTGAAAGGGTTTAACAGGGTGGGGGGTGGTACTCTTTGACCCTCTCACCTGTCCTGGAGTGCACAGGGACCGTGGGAGCTCATATAGTTTGGTCACTGGGGAAGGGGGGGGGGGGGTTCTGGGGTTCTGCGACCAGCGTGGCCTTCTAATGTGACAGCCAGAAGAAGCCACCAGGTGTCAGAGGGCAGGTAGGTAGGTAGATAGGTATTTATTTAGACAACAAAACATATACAGATCATTACATCACATATTTGCTTTTGTCAAGGAGAGGAACGAAAAAGCCAATGACTTATTTACATCGTTGTCCTTGAAGCAAGGGTCCTGATGTCAGAGGTCTATATGTATACGAGGGTGGGGAGGGGGGTCAAACAGGACGGAGGGGGGGCGCCCCAGTGGCGAACCACATAGCGCGCTCAGCCGCGACACGGCCGGAACCCGTCGTTATTTGCCGAATGTCTTCCCCCACTCTGTCTCCCATTTCTCATCTGTCTCTCCCTACTGGACTGCCCAGTAGTAATAAAGCGATAAAACGCCAATTAAATACATCTTTAAAAAAAAAAACAGGACGGGGGGGTAGAGAGAGTAGTCTTCAGAAATGGACAGACAGTGAGACAGTTCACCTGTTTTATTGCAACACTACTATCACCGACATCTAAGAAGGGAGGTCCCCCCTTGAATGGCCCTTCTAAGGTTTCTCTCCTCCACATTGCCTGTGGTGCATTTTTTCCTATTGCTAGGTTTTAGTGAGTTTGTCCTTACCTTCGCGTGGCGTATGTCTGGGAGTGTTGCCTTTATTTCATGTATTAAAAAAAAATCTGACTTTATGGTGTTTTTGTTTTGTTCTTGATTTATTGTGATGTTTCTTCTTGACTTGTTTAAAGAAGAAGTGTCCGGCCCATGGGGACATTAACGTGTGTTGTCGAGCCTTACAAATACATTTGATTTGATTTCAGTCTGTGGGAGGAGACCAATCCTCCTGCTGGTTTCTCAGGACAAGGCGAAGTCGCTCCACACTGTGTCGGTGATGTGCGACTCTCACAGGACAACTCAACAGAGTGGAAAACCTTGTTGCTTTGCAGACCCAGGGGTTTCAAATCTTTTTTTGGGGGCGAGTTCCCACCACCTCAACATTTAAAAGCTATGAAATTCAAGTGCCTTTTCCTGGGTCATCCCTACGTTCCCAACGAAAAGATGCACCCGTCTTCAAGTCATTCAGTAGATTTTGTGATCTGCACGGCCTCAGCCAGCTAATCACCCAACCCACACGTGTATGTGAATCAACTCAGACTACCATTGACCTCATTCTGACCTCCGACAAGTCCAAGATCTCCAATAAAGGGGTTATAGCATGCGGGTTAAGTGATCATTATATGATATTCTGTACCCGCAAAAAACTAAAACAAAAGGCTGGCTGCCACAAAACAGTCACATCTAGAGACCTCAAAACCTACTCTAGCGAGGCCTTCAACCTTGAACTGGAGAGTCTGGACTGGTCAGATGAACTCAATGGTACACTGGTTGAAGAAACATGGCTTGGTTTCAAAACCAAATTCTCAACAATACTAAACGACATGGCCCCCCTAAGAACCACCAGGGTAAAAAATCGCGCTGAGCCGTGGATGCACTCCGAAATACTGGCCGCTATGAAAACCAGAGACAAAAAATGCTCTGAGTTTCGTAAAAGTCAGTCAAAGCTTACTAAAAGCAAGAGCAGTGAACTCCAAGCCCACGTGACTGAACTCAAACTAGAAAGAAACAGACTAAGAAACGACGTAAACTCCATGATCAAAACTGCAAAAAAGAATTTCATCAATGACAAAACTGAGGAAAACAAAAACAAACCACGTGAACTTTGGAAATTACTCAATAATCAACTAGGATGCAGTAAAAAACTTAAAACCAGATTCTCAAACATAAACATAAAAACGGACAACACGCTCATCACAGACAAGCTGGATGTAGCCAATTACTTAAACATTTTCTTCACAAAAATAGCCACAACACTGGTAAACAAACTACCCTCCCACTCAGGGCTTTATGGGGTAGAACACATAGTAGCTTACTACAAAAACCTAGGGGTCCGCAAGGACGACTTCAAGCTGGAAATGGTAACAACAGATGAGGTACTCAATAAACTGAGCGCCCTCCAACCTAACAAGGCCACTGGCCATGACAACATCCCCTCCAAATTCCTCAGAGACTCAGCAGCCGCCATCACCCCAATCATCACACACATAATAAACCTCTCCATAAAACAGGGACACGTCCCCAAGGACTTCAAAATTGCGAGGGTGACCCCTCTGCACAAAAAGGGCAGCAAATTAGACCCAGGCAACTACCGCCCTGTTTCTATTCTCACCTCCATCTCGAAAGTCATGGAAAAAATAGTCTACGAACAGGTCGAAAAGTACCTAGCGGAAAAAAATCTAATCTACGAATTCCAATCTGGCTTCAGAACATCCCACTCCACTGACACATGCCTTCTCTATTTGAATGACCACATCAAACAAGAGGTGGACGCAGGCAAATACTGCGGCATGGTCATGCTGGACCTACAAAAGGCCTTTGACACGGTCAATCACTCCATTCTGATTGACAAGCTAAAAGCAATTGGTTTTGATAGTCTATCAGTGAGCTGGATGCAATCCTACCTTGAGGGGAGGGAACAGATGGTGGAGGTAAACGGTACCCTATCCCCCCCCCTCACAATGAGCTGTGGTGTTCCACAAGGAAGCATACTAGGACCGCTACTGTTCCTAATTTATGCAAATGACATGTCGTCAGCTTGTGACTGCAACTTGTTCCTGTTTGCGGATGACTCAGCCCTGCTGGTCTCTGACAAGAACAAGTTACAGGTTGAAAAAACCCTCAGCTCGGAACTAGGCAGAATCTGGATATGGCTCGCTGATAACAAACTATCATTACACATGGGCAAAACAGAGTCCATTCTCTTCGGTTCAAATAACAAACTCAGCAAGACCGACGGCTTCTCAGTTACAGTGGGTGACAATATTGTCACAAGGAAAGATGAAATTACCTACCTGGGTTCCATCCTAGAGGCTAATCTCTCCTGTGACAAAATGGCATCCAATGTAATAAAAAAAGTCAACCAACGAACTCGATTCTTGTACCGGATCTCCTCTCTGGTAAACAAAAATACCCTGAAGACTCTGGCAGGAGCACTCATTCAGGGGTACTACGACTATGCTTGCACCTCATGGTACCAAAGCACCTCAAAGGCGCTAAAAACAAAATTACAAACATCTCAAAACAAACTGGTCAGACTACTGCTTGACCTTACTCCTAGAACCCACCTCACCCCTGCCCACTTTGACAACCTAGGATGGCTTAGAGTAGACAACAGAGTACAGCAACTTGCAATGGGCCTGGTCTACAAGATACACTACACGACCAAGGTACCCATGTACATGTCAAAATACTTCCCAAAGGTCAGTGAATACCACGATCACAACACCAGAGGGAGCTCCACAAATCATGTTAAACCCAGATTCGGCTCAAATAAGGGACTAAACACATTTCGCAATTATGCCACATCAATGTGGAACGCCCTACCCAAAGCTGTAAAGGAATGTGGATCACTACCCACTTTCAAAACCTCTCTCAAGGGACACCTACGGGAGACTGCAATTCAACACTGGCCCCTGTAAATATCCTAACCCAACCCCCTCCAATGTACAGTCATTTACCTAGTATGGTTTTGTCAATAGTCCAATGTACAATTTTATTTGTTTGTACAGTGTCTCCCCCCCCCCCCTCAATGTACAGTTTTGCTTATTTATACAGTGTGCCCCCCCCCAACCACCTGCAATGTAAATTACCCAGTATGGTTGTCAATATCCCAATGTACCCAACCCCCCCCCACCCAACCTCCTCCAATGTACAGTTTCTACATCAAATGTATATACTCCCCTTTCTTGACTCCTTTCTGTATCACAAACAGTACTGTATTTGCAAATCTGGTATGTCATAAATGTATAGATGTAGCAGTACTGACTATCGGTATGTCATGTATGTCATATATGTCCTGATGAATTGAAAATGGTGGACCCTGATGTAAACAAGACGAAAGTCTTTCTCTGGTCTGCATCCCCTTAACAATTGTGTGTATTGAGCTGTACTGTATTGTACCCATTCTGCAATCTGTTAATAAAGTTTTCAATCAATCAATCAATTCCCCCCATATCTAAGGAAGCTTCCCCCCCATCAAGATTAGGCCCTATGTTCCCCCAGAACCTATGTTCCCTCAGGTCCACTGTACATCCCCACAGCACAGGTATGGCCGTTCCCTAATGCACATAACATGTTGTTGCCCCCCTGTTCCACTCGACAGGGTCGGTACCGACCCCTTTTGACATTATAATCATATAGGCATATTTTTATGAATGATGAAAATAATTTGTGATTTTAAAATCAACCGTTTTCAAGTATTAATATCACTACTATGTCACAAATGCATGTAGAATGTAAAACGTTAGGTTGGCAATAGTTTAGCAATAGGTTAAAAGTGTACTTATATCGTTTTAAGTTTTCGATATGCAATCGCCTATCTGACCCGGAACCGGAAATGGAAATGTTAAACAATGGGAATTGTAGATTTTTTGCGGCCATTTTGTAGAGGAGGTTCATAACTATCGGCCAGCGTTGAAATTCCTCCGATCTACACTTCCTGTCACATACTATGGTGGTTCAAAGTTCAGCGTTCTGAATGAATCATATCAATAATTGTTATGATTTGCGATAATAAGCTACAAAAGGTAACGTTTTTGACAAATATTGAAACACAGACAGTTTCTCCACACTATTGTTACCATGTAGGAAGAATTAGATCTGAAATTAGTTTCAAAATGGTTACACTGTGGGGGAAATTAAAAAGTACAGTTGATTACAGTAAATATCAGTATCTGTTATTATGCACGCCTGGTGATACTATATCCAAATTGAACTCGGCCATTTGAAAGATACTATATGTATATATATATATAAATGTGCGAATTGGCTATAATAAGGTAATGTATAAGCATATATTCTATATTCTATAATAATATTTCAAATTGCATTGGTCCGGATGGGAGAATTCAGTACTGTATATACAGAACCTTCAGTTTGATCATCTTCCCTTTATTAATTTCCTTAGATCTTTTGTACACATGATCTCAAGAGGGTACTGAATGAGCTCAGTGGCCGTTTTTTAAGTTTGGTCATTATTATCATGGTTTTATTCACTGTCAAAGATGAAAAGAAAAATCATAATTCATATTTTCCTTTGTTTCATCACAATTTAAGCAAGCCTAGTAATAGACACAATATTTCTGACACTGAGAATACATTCATTGAGGTCCATAGATGTTCCTAGATACCAAGAATATGCAAATAGCCCTTGTAGAAGTGGAGCAATATGCCATTTACCTAGGTATACATTTTATGCAGATTTTCACCTGGGGTGGAACAGGCCCAGTGGTTCCCAAAGTGTGGGGCGCAACCCCCTAGTGGGGCGCAGAGGTACTGCAGGTGGGGCGCGGATCTGACCGTGAATGAATGAATGAATGAAAACTTTATTTAACAGATTGCAGAATGGGTACAATACAGTACGGCTCAATACATACAATTGTTAAGGGGATGCAGACCTGAGAAAGACGTTTGTCTTGTTTCCACCAGGGTCCCCCATTTTCAATTCATATAGACATATATGACATACATGACATACAGATAGTCAGTACTGCTACATCTATACATTTATGACATACCAGATTTGCAAATACAGTACTGTTTGTGATACAGAAGGAGTCAAGAAAAGGGAGTATATACATTTGACGTAGAAACTGTACATTGGAGGTTGGGTGGGGGGGGTTGGGTACATTGGGATATTGACAACCATACTGGGTAATTTACATTGGAGGTGGTTGGGGGGGGGGGGGGGGCGGGGGGCACACTGTATAAACAAGTAACACTGTACATTGAGGGGGGGGGGGAGGAGACACTGTACAAACAAACACAATTGTACATTGAACTATTGACAAAACCATACTAGGTAAATGACTGTACATTGGAGGGGGTTGGAATGATTGGGTTAGGATATTTACAGGGGCCAGTGTTGAATTGCAGTCTCCCGTAGGTGTCCCTTGAGAGAGGTTTTGAAAGTGGGTAGTGATCCACATTCCTTTACAGCTTTGGGTAGGGCGTTCCACATTGATGTGGCATAATTGCGAAACGTGTTTAGTCCCTTATTTGAGCCGAATCTGGGTTTGACATGATTTGTGGAGCTCCCTCTGGTGTTGTGATCGTGGTATTCACTGACCTTTGGGAAGTATTTTGACATGTACATGGGTACCTTGGTCGTGTAGTGTATCTTGTAGACCAGGCCCATTGCAAGTTGTTGTACTCTGTCGTCTACTCTAAGCCATCCTAGGTTGTCGAAGTGGGCAGGGGTGAGGTGGGTTCTAGGAGTAAGGTCAAGCAGTAGTCTGACCAGTTTGTTTTGAGATGTTTGTAATTTTGTTTTTAGCGCCTTTGAGGTGCTTTGGTACCATGAGGTGCAAGCATAGTCGTAGTACCCCTGAATGAGTGCTCCTGCCAGAGTCTTCAGGGTGTTCTTGTTTACCAGAGAGGAGATCCGGTACAAGAATCGAGTTCGTTGGTTGACTTTTTTTATTACATTGGATGCCATTTTGTCACAGGAGAGATTAGCCTCTAGGATGGACCCCAGGTAGGTAATTTCATCTTTCCTTGTGACAATATTGTCACCCACTGTAACTGAGAAGCCGTCGGTCTTGCTGAGTTTGTTATTTGAACCGAAGAGAATGGACTCTGTTTTGCCCATGTGTAATGATAGTTTGTTATCAGCGAGCCATATGCAGATTCTGCCTAGTTCCGAGCTGAGGGTTTTTTCAACCTGTAACTTGTTCTTGTCAGAGACCAGCAGGGCTGAGTCGTCCGCAAACAGGAACAAGTTGCAGTCACAAGCTGACGACATGTCATTTGCATAAATTAGGAACAGTAGCGGTCCTAGTATGCTTCCTTGTGGAACACCACAGCTCACTGTGAGGGGGGGGGATAGGGTACCGTTTACCTCCACCATCTGTTCCCTCCCCTCAAGGTAGGATTGCATCCAGCTCACTGATAGACTATCAAAACCAATTGCTTTTAGCTTGTCAATCAGAATGGAGTGATTGACCGTGTCAAAGGCCTTTTGTAGGTCCAGCATGACCATGCCGCAGTATTTGCCTGCGTCCACCTCTTGTTTGATGTGGTCATTCAAATAGAGAAGGCATGTGTCAGTGGAGTGGGATGTTCTGAAGCCAGATTGGAATTCGTAGATTAGATTTTTTTCCGCTAGGTACTTTTCGACCTGTTCGTAGACTATTTTTTCCATGACTTTCGAGATGGAGGTGAGAATAGAAACAGGGCGGTAGTTGCCTGGGTCTAATTTGCTGCCCTTTTTGTGCAGAGGGGTCACCCTCGCAATTTTGAAGTCCTTGGGGACGTGTCCCTGTTTTATGGAGAGGTTTATTATGTGTGTGATGATTGGTGTGATGGCGGCTGCTGAGTCTCTGAGGAATTTGGAGGGGATGTTGTCATGGCCAGTGGCCTTGTTAGGTTGGAGGGCGCTCAGTTTATTGAGTACCTCATCTGTTGTTACCATTTCCAGCTTGAAGTCGTCCTTGCGGACCCCTAGGTTTTTGTAGAAAGCTACTATGTGTTCTACCCCATAAAGCCCTGAGTGGGAGGGTAGTTTGTTTACCAGTGTTGTGGCTATGTTTGTGAAGAAAATGTTTAAGTAATTGGCTACATCCAGCTTGTCTGTGATGAGCGTGTTGTCAGTTTTTATGTTTATGTTTGAGAATCTGGTTTTAAGTTTTTTACTGCATCCTAGTTGATTATTGAGTAATTTCCAAAGTTCACGTGGTTTGTTTTTGTTTTCCTCAGTTTTGTCATTGATGAAATTCTTTTTTGCAGTTTTGATCATGGAGTTTACGTCGTTTCTTAGTCTGTTTCTTTCTAGTTTGAGTTCAGTCACGTGGGCTTGGAGTTCACTGCTCGTGCTTTTAGTAAGCTTTGACTGACTTTTACGAAACTCAGAGCATTTTTTGTCTCTGGTTTTCATAGCGGCCAGTATTTCGGAGTGCATCCACGGCTCAGCGCGATTTTTTACCCTGGTGGTTCTTAGGGGGGCCATGTCGTTTAGTATTGCTGAGAATTTGGTTTTGAAACCAAGCCATGTTTCGTCAACCAGTGTACCATTGAGTTCATCTGACCAGTCCAGACTCTCCAGTTCAAGGTTGAAGGCCTCGCTAGAGTAGGTTTTGAGGTCTCTAGATGTGACTGTTTTGTGGCAGCCAGCCTTTTGTTTTAGTTTTTTTCGGGTACAGAATATCATATAATGATCACTTAACCCACATGCTATAACCCCTTTATTTGAGATCTTGGACTTGTCGGAGGTCAGAATGAGGTCAATGGTAGTCTGAGTTGATTCACATACACGTGTGGGTTGGGTGATTAGCTGGCTGAGGCCATGCAGATCACAAAACCTACTGAAGGCCTTGAAGACGGGTGCATCTTTTCGTTGCATATCCGTGTTCCAGTCTCCAATAAGAATTTTGTCTACATCCTCAACTCCAGCTAAACACCCATCCATTGTATCATAAAAGCCACTATGATCTGGCGGCCTGTAGACTGTGCCAACCAGTAGGGATTTCGCCCTTTCGAATAGGATTTCCACCCATACAGTTTCAATTGATTTATGATTCAGGTCATTTCTGTTGATGAATTTGGTGTCCTTGTGTATGTACATACAGACACCACCTCCATGTTTGTTCCTATCATTCCTGATTATTGAGTAGTTCTCAATCTCTATCTCTGGATCTTTTACAGAATCGTCGAGCTTAGTTTCTGAGAAGCACAGTATGTTTGCCTTACCATTTATGAATATTTGCTTGATTTCATCCAATTTGTTTTTTAAGCTGTTAATGTTAATGTGAAAAATGTTCAGTCCATTGGCGTTGGTTATTTCATTGATGTTGGCAGGTTCGAAGTATTGACCGTTTGTGATCTGTTCCTCTGTGTTGTTGTGGGTGGGAAGGGGGGAGGGGGGCGTCGGGTCCCGCGCCGTGCTGGAACAAAAAAGAAGGGGGGAGGGGGGTGTCGGGTCCCGCGCCGTGCTGGGACAACAAAGGACTCGTTCCTGGTTGTTTTTGTTGTTAGCTCTGCTAGCTAGCCGGCTATCGGGCGTCGAGATGTTTACATCCCGCGTCGAGATGGTCGTCATGGTTTCGACCCTCGGTTCACCTCCTCTCGTCACTGCCTCACGTGTGCTCGTCTGCTGCGGCGTCATTGGGGAAGCGTTGCCGTCCGCGCAGTAGATGTAGCCACAGGTTGCGTTGTTGATGCTGTTTGTCGCGATGGGAACCTCCATCGCTTCTTGCTGTAGTCTCTGGTTCCGTGTCATTACGGGACCAGGGTTCTGATGTATGTCACCCGACATGAGCAGATATAATAAAAACATTGATCTCTTATTACACTTGCCTGCCGGGGGTAATTTCTTTCGTTCCGGATTTGCAGTAAGTACTGCGTGGATCGCCGAGGCTCCGAAGGGTGGATGTTTCCTCTCCGTGCCCGTTAACAAGTAGAAGTCGCAATGGGACTGTTGATTTACGTTTTCGCTACCCTCCACTTCTGTCTGGAGTTGCTGCTTGAGTTGTGAATTCAGGTACAAATCCATAATCCACAGGAGGGAAAGTAGAAAATGCGCAAAGTACTTTGTTGTTGCTCTGTTGCGTTGGCTGTTGCGTTGGTTACGGGAGCTACGTAAAATGCGACCGTCCATGTTGAAGCCGGAAGTCTAGCTGTGCAGGTGATTGATTGAACATTTTATTAACAGATTCCAGAATGGGTACAATACAGTACGGCTCAATACACACAATTGTTAAGGGAATGCAGACCAGGGAAAGACTTTCGTCTTGTTTACATCAGGGTCCCCCATTTTCAATTCATAATGAATTGTAAGGAAGGGTGCAATTAGCACTGTGCAATCCATTCTTTGTGGATCCCACCCTCATTATGTGCCTTGTGAGTTGACAGTGACCATTCTAACCAATCAAACGTGAGCTTGACGTTCTTACATTTAATGCTGATTTTAGATTGGTTAAGATTAGGCTTCAATCACTCCCTTTCGTGGCACTCCACTGTCACGTGACACAGAGCTAACGCATTAACTAGGCTAATTAGTAGTGCAGTCAGGCGATTAAAAACATTTATCTAATTAATTACAGGATTTGTAATTAATTAATCTAATTAATCGCATTTTAATCGCATAACCATTTTATGCCTGATATTCTATATTCTATAATCATTTTTCAAATTGCATGTCTCCGGATGGTAGAATTCAGTACTGTATCTACTAAACCTTCTGTTTAATCAACTTCCATTTATAAATGTTCAGGTCTGGTCAATTTTAGCATGGTGTTATTCACAGTCAAAGATAAAAAAGATTTATTGATATTCTCATTTGGTTCATTACAATTTACTCAAGCCTAGTAACAGACACAGTATTTCTGACACTGGGAATACATTCCCTGAGATCCATAGATGTCCCTAGAATCAGATACCAAGAACATGCAAATGGACCATATTAAAAAAAAAATGTAAATGTGTATTATACGTTCTTATGGAAGGAATGAGATAAAAAAAATTAATTATAATAATAATCTTTTTTTTTATACATTTTGAGTACATTTTTATAACATAATAATTTGCTGTGTAATTAATTAATCTAATTAACGTGATAAACTGACAGCCCTACTAATTAGCATTAGCCCTTTGCCGAGTGATTTGCCCGGAAAGTAACGTTAGCCACAGCTTCGTTAGCTACATATCTAGTAAGCTGTAAAAAAAAAGTTTAATGTGACTGATCTAGTGAGCTAGAATCGGAATATTCCACCCATAAATAACTAATGTCAAATATAAATAATGTAACATTTTGACGTTAGCCAGCTAGCTAGCTAGTAGTACGATTATATGTTGCCAATTGGTTTCGGTCGAATAACGCAAGATTGGCCTACGTTCCGTTACATATTCTTAATAATGAAAGTGTAGTGCAGAAGGATTTGATAGGATAGGATAGACAACGCTAAACATGTATTAAACATCAACTCAACGTCAACACTCTGTTGACGTCGAGCTAGTTTGCCGACAGCAATGTTACAAACTATAGCCTATGGTTCAAAGAATCCAAAGTTGAATCCAGTAAGAATAGTACTATATATAACATACATCTGTGCAAGTAGATTACATTAGCAAAACATATTGCACTTTTGACATGTAGCCTACATATTCATAATCATGAAAGTTTATTTGGAAGTATTTTATATTCTGTACTTAGTGTGAAAGTGGTCAGACAGTTCCCTCTGTGTGTAATACTAATACAGACAGTCTTCACACACTCATAAATAACACTTACAGAAAAGCTTAACGTGCACTGTAATAAAAGACGTTTTGTTCAATGGGGGATTTCTTTATGTACCGAATACCGTGAAACCGTGGTATTTTTGCCCAAGGTTATCGTACCCTCAAAATGTCATACCGGCACATGCCTAGTCTACACTATAGGTTACACTACTAGGTCTACACTATATAGTTTAAGGCTACTTTCACAGTTTTACTGCATTACAGTACTGTTATATTGTTGTTTTTTATCAATCAAAAAAATATATTACATATATATTGTTTTGGTGGGTGCTCCTAGATTTCTGCTGGTGCTCCCAACTTTTTGAATTTGAATTGAATTAACTTTTTGCTAGCAAGTAAAAAAGTTAATTCAGAGCCCTGAGGTATGCATTAAAGTATGTAGCACTCAAGTTCAACACTGTTTGACGAACAATCTTACTTATGCTTAGTTTCTAGAGTTGTAAGTCGCTTTGGATAAAAGCATCAGCTAAATTACAAAATATAAATGTAAATGGTATATTTAGAAGTACGGATCAGACCGCCCAGGTCACATGACCATACACACACCTCACTATGACCGGTCTCAGATTAGCACTCCTTCAGTGTTTCCCACAGGACTTTTTGAGGCTGTGGTGGGTGAACCTCTGCCCCTCTAGGGGGGTCCGGGGGCATGCCCCCCTGTAACTTATTATTATTAAATTTGTTTACATTTTAAAGTTAAATGCATCAATCTGGTACACTTTGAGAGCAAAATAAAGAGGCTAGATCTATGATGAACTTTGTGCTCAAAACATAAAATCGACTAGAGCAGTGCTTCCCAATCCTCTCCTCGAAGCACCCCAGCCGTTCAATGTATTTGTTAAATTCCACCACCAGCACACCTGATTCAACTTAACTAGTCCTTTATTAGTTGAATCAGGTGTGCTGGTGGTGGAATTTAACAAATACATGGAACGGCTGGGGTGCCTTGAGGAGAGGTTTGGGAACCACTGGACTAGAGCATACATTTGAGCCATCAAAGAAATGAAGCAAAAGTGTTGAACTGGTTTATTTTTTAGAAAATAAAAAAATATACTGGATTACTATTACGACTACTACCACTGCCAATACTACTGATACATCCCTATTGGCAAACTTTATATAAAAAATGTGTATTACTGTATTACTTTTTTTTGGTTCATTATAAAACTGTGGCCACAGTCTAGGTAATTAATGGGAAACACTGACTCCTTACTTTGAGATGCTTGATGAACACAGGCCTCTCAGCTGTGTGTAAAAATACCTGTTGTTTTGTGTTGACATAATTCGGTCCTCCATGACGACTCCATAATCCAAGGCATGCAGAAGA
>NW_028169514.1:0-5000 GCF_963971535.1 Notolepis coatsorum | reverse complement strand
CTTTGTAACTTTGTGTGGTAAACATAATGTCAAGTGTTACCATCAGTGATTAAGAAATAACAGTGATTTGTTAGCTACTTCACGGGGGATACACACACAGCGCAATATATATGTCCTTGAACTTAATGCACAGCATCGGAATTCTAAACATGAACTCTGTGCTGACAGACATATTGTCCATGTCTCTTTTAAGCAATTAATGCTTTGGGTCACAAGTACAGATCCCTAACTCTCATCTACACTATGGTTGGGGTTAGATGCCATGCAACACCAGTGTTGCTTGAGAAGGAGCTAATTAACATTGCAGAGCACATCCAGAGCATGTTTGCACATAACCTTGTAAGACATTGTATGTCTGTTTGCATGCTACACGAATAAATTAACTAATTGAATATGCAAAGAACAGCAGTATGTCAGTGGCAAACACAACAAGACAAAAGTAGGACATGAACGGGAGTTATTTAATAAATGAATGATAGATTAATTAATTAATTAATTAATAATAATACCATCTGGCAGACAATGTCCGTAATGGATGAAGGAAGTGTTGTAGAGCTTACCCACTGGGTCGTAGGTTATGTGTCGAGGCGGCTGGCCAGGGTGTGTTAGTTCTTAAGTTAGGTGTGGTGGTGGCTGGCCAGGGTGCGTTAGGTTCTTAGGATAGTTGTGGTGGTAGTTGGTTAGGTTCTTAGGTTAGGTGTGGTGGTGGCTGGCCAGGGTGCGTTATGTTCTTAGGATAGTTGTGGTGGTAGTTGGTTAGGTTCTTAGGATAGTTGTGGTGGTGGCTGGCCAGGGTGCGTTAGGTTCTTAGGATAGTTGTGGTGATGGCTGGCCAGGGTGCGTTAGGTTCTAGGTTAGTTGTGGTGTAGTTGGTTAGGGTGCGTTAGGTTCTTAGGATAGTTGTGGTGGTAGTTGGTTAGGGTGCGTTAGGTTCTTAGGATAGTTGTGGTGGTAGTTGGTTAGGTTCTTAGGTTAGTTGTGGTGGTGGCTGGCCAGGGTGCGTTAGGTTCTTAGGATAGTTGTGGTGATGGCTGGCCAGGGTGCGTTAGGTTCTTAGGTTAGTTGTGGTGGTAGTTGGTTAGGGTGCGTTAGGTTCTTAGGATAGTTGTGGTGGTAGTTGGTTAGGGTGCGTTAGGTTCTTAGGATAGTTGTGGTGGTAGTTGGTTAGGTTCTTAGGTTAGTTGTGGTGGTGGCTGGCCAGGGTGCGTTAGGTTCTTAGGTTAGTTGTGGTGGTAGTTGGTTAGGGTGCGTTAGGTTCTTAGGATAGTTGTGGTGGTAGTTGGTTAGGTTCTTAGGATAGTTGTGGTGGTGGCTGGCCAAGGTGCGTTAGGTTCTTAGGTTATGTGTGGTGGTGCAGGCCAGGGTGCGTTAGGTTCTTAGGTTATGTGTGGTGATGGCTTGTCAGGGTGCGTTAGGTTCTTAGGTTATGTGTGGTGATGGCTTGTCAGGGTGCGTTAGGTTCTTAGTTTATGTGTGGTGGTGGCTGGCCAGGGTGCGTTAGGTTCTTAGTTTATGTGTGGTGGTGGCTGGCCAGGGTGTGTTATGTTCTTAGTTTATGTGTGGTGGTGACTGGCCAGGGTGCGTTAGGTTCTTAGTTTATGTGTGGTGGTGGCTGGTCAGGGTGCGTTAGGTTCTTAGTTTATGTGTGGTGGTGGCTGGCCAGGGTGCGTTAGGTTTTTAGGATAGTTGTGGTGGTGGCTGGCTATGGTGCGTTAGGTTCTTAGGTTATGTGTGGTGGTGGCTGGCTAGGGTGTGTTAGGTTCTTAGGATAGTTGTGGTGGTGGCTGGTCAGTGTGCGTTAGGTTCTTAGGATAGTTGTGGTGGTGGTTGGTCAGGGTGTGTTAGTTTTTAGGTTGTGTGTGGTGGTGGTTGGTCAAGGTGCGTCAGGTTCTTAGGTTATGTATGGTGGTGGCTGGTCAGAGTGCGTTAGATTTTTAGTTTATGTGTGCTCGTGGCTTGCCAGCGAGCATTAGATACACAGCCAGGAGTGGAAAAAACTGTACATACCCCACAAGAAGCACCGCTGAGATGTTATTCTGTACGTTTGGGAAATCTGTTCGTGGTGGGTCTGTCTGATATTGTGGTGGGCCACCACAAATAAATGTGTGTCTCGGAACCACTGCTAGCAACTTCTCCACCACTGATGGTTGATAAGCAGTCCTATTAACATGTACCACGAACAGCGGACGGAAATCATGAATTATAAATCGCCCAAACATAGTCTCTATTCAGTTCATAAAGATGAAGGGGTTGGAGTATGGCAATAAGCCTCTGTAAGATATAAAGACGATTTATCATGCTGGTACCTCAACCTGATCCCTTGACATGTTGTTTTAGAGACTTGTGGGCTCAGGACTGAGCTGGGATTGGTCACCTGATCCTTTGAGATGTTCTTTTACAGACCGGTGGGGCTAAGGACGGAGTTGCGATTGGTCACAAGTTTAGCAGCATCTGACATTTGCTGTGTGCTCTGAATGACTTTCACTCTCTCTCTCCCTCTGAAAACAGTAAAAAAAATCCATTGGACGGTCCGTGGCGTTGAAATGAACTGAAAATGTAAGCTTCACTGACAAGGTTATTATTTCACACTAAGGTTGTAAAGGCTAGCCAGTGGCATTCCTGGCATGCTCGGCCAGAAATGGTGTATAGCAGGTCATTAGACTTTGGCTGCTACCTGGCTTTTCATAATACACTGCTAAATGTGATGAAGAGCAGAGTGCTTAGTGACTGTCTGATATGTGTGACTGACTGTGTCTCTGTCTGTCTGACCACCTGTCTGTCGTATCACTTGTCTGGCTACGTTCACACTGCAGCCTAAATTGCCTTCAGATCAGTTTTTTTCAAATCATATATATTATTAGATATTTTCAATTCTGATTTGGGCCACTTTCATAATAAATGTGTTCCTAAATGAGATTCAGATTTGTTTTAATTAGCTGGCCTCCACTGTGCACATCCAGTTATAAATTAAACCATAAACTGTGACTTCGGTGTCCTCCGTGTTTACGCCCATCATCATTAATGTTAATTTGCGCATGCGGGTCGGTTCGGGAGCGTGACCAGTTCACACTGGAATCTTGGCCTCATTATATTAAAAAATTATTAAAATTATATGAACAGCCAAACAACACAAAACAAATCTATAAATAAGAATCAAGCACTAAAGCTTGCGGTGTGAACCTAGCCTTTCAGCGTAGGGCCAAATGTATGGTTAGCAGTTTTTTGGGACATGGGCTGTAATGGCAACGGGTTGGCGCGACATGATGTAGCACAGGTGAGCCCATTAACACGGGAAAAGGTCACTTTGAAAAGTGGAAATCAAATACAAGGATTTGGCAGGGCCATTAAGCCAACAGGGCTATTAGTATTCATGTGGTGCGGATTAATGGAAAATGTGAGCCCTACGGAGGGGCCATTGTATTAAACTCAATAAGCGCTGAATTGCCCAACCTCTGACTCTTCTGTTTTTCCACCTCCAATTTCTCAGATTAATATTAATGGCCAATCTTCCCCCCCCCCCCCCCACCCTTTCTCTCGTTAGAAGGCACGGGGGCTGTCAGAGGCTTGGGTTTGTGACTCACTGACACAGCTGTCACTGCTAGCATCGACGAAGGTGTGATTAATTATAGTCGCCTGGAATGGGAGCTAACATTCCTAGCCACGCTTGTGGTAGTAGTGGTAATACAGCAAATTACAAGAATCCTTGGTAACCCCTGTCATTTCATATCATACGTGAATGCTACTCGATATAAGTCTGGAAAGTATAGCGGTCCTCAATCCAGGCAGTGCCATAGGACGTGTCAAAGAGGTTTCATGGGAAACACTTAAAGGGGACATATTTGAGTCATTTTCAACAAGTCTTTAGGTCTTTGAGGTCCCCTAAATTTGTCCTTTTGCTGAAAGAAAAAGAAAACACTCAGATTGTGTATTCTAGCAGCCTCTATACATCACTGTTTCAGTCCTGTTCCCGACGGGCTGTTTCTGTGCCTGTAACGAGCAGGCTGCTAGTGCACCGTCTAGCAGTGGTGGACACGCCTGTACCGTCGAACAAACTTTAGATCAAACTTTCAGACTAAACGTTAGGGGTGTGGACATTTCTCGATTGTAAGAGGCATCGCGATGCGGACATGGGCGATTCTGCATCGGTGCAGTGATAGAACATACTTGATTATTCTAGCCTACTAACATTGAATGGATGAATGAATGAATGAATATGAATGAATGAATTGAATGAATGAATGAATGAATGCATGAATGAATGAATGAATGAATGAATGAATGAATGAATGAATGAATGAATGAATGAATGAATGAATGAATGAATGAATGAATGAATGAATGAATGAATGAATGAATGAAAACTTTATTTAACAGATTGCAGAATGGGTACAATACAGTACGGCTCAATACATACAATTGTTAAGGGGATGCAGACCTGAGAAAGACGTTTGTCTTGTTTCCATCAGGGTCCCCCATTTTCAATTCATATAGACATTTATGACATACACAACATACATGACATTTATGGCATGGGGACATATAGGTATTTAGTACTGATACATTTGTGACATAAACGGTATTCCAATATACAGTACTGTTACCCCTAGACCCTGACAGAGTATATACATATGATGGGGAGGGGACTGTACATTAGGAGGGGGTGGGTGGGTGGGAGAGAAATATACATACGGTGGGGAGGAGACTGTCTATTAGGAGGTGGTGGGGGTTTTGGGCATTTACGGTGGCCAGTTTCGAATTGCAGCCTCCCGTAGGTGCTCTTTAAGAGCGGTTTTGAATGTGGGCAGGGATTCACATTCCTTTACAGCTTTGGGTAGGGCGTTCCACATTGTTGTGGCATAATTTGCGAAACGTGTTTAGTCCCTTGTTTGAGCCGAATCTGGGTTTAACATGATTTGTTGAGCTTCCTCTGGTGTAGTGGTTGTGGTAGTCACTGACCTTTGGGAAGTATTTTGACATGTACATGAGCACCCCGGTCGTAT
>NW_028169515.1:0-44500 GCF_963971535.1 Notolepis coatsorum | reverse complement strand
GTAGACTAGAGCCAGTAGTGTAGTCTAGAGCCAGTAGTGTAGTCTAGAGCCAGTAGTGTAGTCTAGAGCCAGTAGTCTAGAGCCAGTAGTGTAGTCTAGGGTAGTATAGAGCAGTGTGTAGTTTAGAGCCAGTAGTAGCTAGAGCCAGTAGTCTAGAGCCAGTAGTGTAGTCTAGAGCCAGTAGTGTAGTCTAGAGCCAGTAGTGTAGTCTAGAGCCGTAGTGTAGTCTAGAGCCAGTAGTCTAGAGCCAGTAGTGTAGTCTAGAGCCAGTAGTGTAGTCTAGAGCAGTAGTGTAGTCTAGAGCCAGTAGTCTAAGAGCCAGTAGTGTAGTCTAGAGCCAGTAGTGTAGTCTAGAGCCAGTAGTGTAGACTAGAGCCAGTAGTGTAGTCTAGAGCCAGTAGTGTAGACTAGAGCCAGTAGTGTAGTCTAGAGCCAGTAGTGTAGTCTAGAGCCAGTAGTGTAGTCTAGAGCCAGTAGTGTAGTCTAGATCCAGTAGTGTAGTCTAGAGCCAGTAGTGTAGTCTAGAGCCAGTAGTGTAGTCTAGAGCCAGTAGTGTAGTCTAGAGCCAGTAGTGTAGACTAGAGCCAGTAGTGTAGTCTAGAGCCAGTAGTGTAGTCTAGAGCCAGTAGTGTAGTCTAGAGCCAGTAGTGTAGTCTAGAGCCAGTAGTGTAGTCTAGAGCCAGTAGTGTAGTCTAGAGCCAGTAGTGTAGTCTAGAGCCAGTAGTGTAGACTAGAGCCAGTAGTGTAGACTAGAGCCAGTAGTGTAGTCTAGAGCCAGTAGTGTAGTCTAGAGCCAGTAGTGTAGTCTAGAGCCAGTAGTGTAGTCTAGAGCCAGTAGTGTAGTCTAGAGCCAGTAGTGCAGTCTAGAGCCAGTAGTGTAGACTAGAGCCAGTAGTGTAGACTAGAGCCAGTAGTGTAGACTAGAGCCAGTAGTGTAGACTAGAGCCAGTAGTGTAGTCTAGAGCCAGTAGTGTAGTCTAGAGCCAGTAGTGTAGACTAGAGCCAGTAGTGTAGTCTAGAGCCAGTAGTGTAGTCTAGAGCCAGTAGTGTAGAGCCAGTAGTGTAGTCTAGAGCCAGTAGTGTAGTCTAGAGCCAGTAGTGTAGTCTAGAGCCAGTAGTGTAGTCTAGAGCCAGTAGTGTAGTCTAGAGCCAGTAGTGTAGTCTAGAGCCAGTAGTGTAGAGCCAGTAGTGTAGTCTAGAGCCAGTAGTGTAGTCTAGAGCCAGTAGTGTAGTCTAGAGCCAGTAGTGTAGTCTAGAGCCAGTAGTGTAGTCTAGAGCCAGTAGTGTAGTCTAGAGCCAGTAGTGTAGTCTAGAGCCAGTAGTGTAGTCTAGAGCCAGTAGTGTAGTCTAGAGCCAGTAGTGTAGTCTAGAGCCAGTAGTGTAGACTAGAGCCAGTAGTGTAGTCTAGAGCCAGTAGTGTAGACTAGAGCCAGTAGTGTAGTCTAGAGCCAGTAGTGTAGTCTAGAGCCAGTAGTGTAGTCTAGAGTCAGTAGTGTAGTCTAGAGCCAGTAGTGTAGTCTAGAGCCAGTAGTGTAGTCTAGAGCCAGTAGTGTAGTCTAGAGCCAGCAGTGTAGTCTAGAGCCAGTAGTGTAGTCTAGAGCCAGTAGTGTAGACTAGAGCCAGTAGTGTAGTCTAGAGCCAGTAGTGTAGTCTAGAGCCAGTAGTGTAGTCTAGAGCCAGTAGTGTAGTCTAGAGCCAGTAGTGTAGTCTAGAGCCAGTAGTGTAGTCTAGAGCCAGTAGTGTAGACTAGAGCCAGTAGTGTAGTCTAGAGCCAGTAGTGTAGTCTAGAGCCAGTAGTGTAGTCTAGAGCCAGTAGTGTAGTCTAGAGCCAGTAGTGTAGACTAGAGCCAGTAGTGTAGTCTAGAGCCAGTAGTGTAGAGCCAGTAGTGTAGTCTAGAGCCAGTAGTGTAGTCTAGAGCCAGTAGTGTAGTCTAGAGCCAGTAGTGTAGTCTAGAGCCAGTAGTGTAGTCTAGAGCCAGTAGTGTAGTCTAGAGCCAGTAGTGTAGACTAGAGCCAGTAGTGTAGTCTAGAGCCAGTAGTGTAGTCTAGAGCCAGTAGTGTAGTCTAGAGCCAGTAGTGTAGTCTAGAGCCAGTAGTGTAGTCTAGAGCCAGTAGTGTAGTCTAGAGCCAGTAGTGTAGTCTAGAGCCAGTAGTGTAGAGCCAGTAGTGTAGTCTAGAGCCAGTAGTGTAGACTAGAGCCAGTAGTGTAGTCTAGAGCCAGTAGTGTAGTCTAGAGCCAGTAGTGTAGACTAGAGCCAGTAGTGTAGTCTAGAGCCAGTAGTGTAGACTAGAGCCAGTAGTGTAGTCTAGAGCCAGTAGTGTAGTCTAGAGCCAGTAGTGTAGACTAGAGCCAGTAGTGTAGTCTAGAGCCAGTAGTGTAGACTAGAGCCAGTAGTGTAGTCTAGAGCCAGTAGTGTAGACTAGAGCCAGTAGTGTAGACTAGAGCCAGTAGTGTAGTCTAGAGCCAGTAGTGTAGTCTAGAGCCAGTAGTGTAGTCTAGAGCCAGTAGTGTAGTCTAGAGCCAGTAGTGTAGTCTAGAGCCAGTAGTGTAGTCTAGAGCCAGTAGTGTAGTCTAGAGCCAGTAGTCTAGAGCCAGTAGTGTAGACTAGAGCCAGTAGTGTAGTCTAGAGCCAGTAGTCTAGAGCCAGTAGTGTAGACTAGAGCCAGTAGTGTAGACTAGAGCCAGTAGTGTAGTCTAGAGCCAGTAGTCTAGAGCCAGTAGTGTAGACTAGAGCCAGTAGTGTAGTCTAGAGCCAGTAGTCTAGAGCCAGTAGTGTAGTCTAGAGCCAGTAGTGTAGTCTAGAGCCAGTAGTGTAGACTAGAGCCAGTAGTGTAGTCTAGAGCCAGTAGTGTAGTCTAGAGCCAGTAGTGTAGTCTAGAGCCAGTAGTGTAGTCTAGAGCCAGTAGTCTAGAGCCAGTAGTGTAGTCTAGAGCCAGTAGTGTAGTCTAGAGCCAGTAGTGTAGACTAGAGCCAGTAGTGTAGTCTAGAGCCAGTAGTGTAGACTAGAGCCAGTAGTGTAGTCTAGAGCCAGTAGTGTAGTCTAGAGCCAGTAGTGTAGTCTAGAGCCAGTAGTGTAGTCTAGAGCCAGTAGTGTAGTCTAGAGCCAGTAGTGTAGTCTAGAGCCAGTAGTGTAGTCTAGAGCCAGTAGTGTAGTCTAGAGCCAGTAGTGTAGTCTAGAGCCAGTAGTGTAGTCTAGAGCCAGTAGTGTAGTCTAGAGCCAGTAGTGTAGTCTAGAGCCAGTAGTGTAGTCTAGAGCCAGTAGTGTAGACTAGAGCCAGTAGTGTAGACTAGAGCCAGTAGTGTAGTCTAGAGCCAGTAGTGTAGTCTAGAGCCAGTAGTGTAGTCTAGAGCCAGTAGTGTAGTCTAGAGCCAGTAGTGTAGTCTAGAGCCAGTAGTGTAGTCTAGAGCCAGTAGTGTAGACTAGAGCCAGTAGTGTAGTCTAGAGCCAGTAGTGTAGTCTAGAGCCAGTAGTGTAGTCTAGAGCCAGTAGTGTAGTCTAGAGCCAGTAGTGTAGACTAGAGCCAGTAGTGTAGTCTAGAGCCAGTAGTGTAGAGCCAGTAGTGTAGTCTAGAGCCAGTAGTGTAGTCTAGAGCCAGTAGTGTAGTCTAGAGCCAGTAGTGTAGTCTAGAGCCAGTAGTGTAGTCTAGAGCCAGTAGTGTAGTCTAGAGCCAGTAGTGTAGTCTAGAGCCAGTAGTGTAGTCTAGAGCCAGTAGTGTAGTCTAGAGCCAGTAGTGTAGTCTAGAGCCAGTAGTGTAGACTAGAGCCAGTAGTGTAGTCTAGAGCCAGTAGTGTAGTCTAGAGCCAGTAGTGTAGACTAGAGCCAGTAGTGTAGTCTAGAGCCAGTAGTGTAGTCTAGAGCCAGTAGTGTAGACTAGAGCCAGTAGTGTAGTCTAGAGCCAGTAGTGTAGTCTAGAGCCAGTAGTGTAGACTAGAGCCAGTAGTGTAGTCTAGAGCCAGTAGTGTAGTCTAGAGCCAGTAGTGTAGAGCCAGTAGTGTAGTCTAGAGCCAGTAGTGTAGACTAGAGCCAGTAGTGTAGTCTAGAGCCAGTAGTGTAGTCTAGAGCCAGTAGTGTAGACTAGAGCCAGTAGTGTAGTCTAGAGCCAGTAGTGTAGACTAGAGCCAGTAGTGTAGTCTAGAGCCAGTAGTGTAGACTAGAGCCAGTAGTGTAGACTAGAGCCAGTAGTGTAGACTAGAGCCAGTAGTGTAGTCTAGAGCCAGTAGTGTAGACTAGAGCCAGTAGTGTAGTCTAGAGCCAGTAGTGTAGACTAGAGCCAGTAGTGTAGACTAGAGCCAGTAGTGTAGTCTAGAGCCAGTAGTGTAGTCTAGAGCCAGTAGTGTAGTCTAGAGCCAGTAGTGTAGTCTAGAGCCAGTAGTGTAGTCTAGAGCCAGTAGTGTAGTCTAGAGCCAGTAGTGTAGACTAGAGCCAGTAGTGTAGACTAGAGCCAGTAGTGTAGTCTAGAGCCAGTAGTGTAGTCTAGAGCCAGTAGTGTAGTCTAGAGCCAGTAGTGTAGTCTAGAGCCAGTAGTGTAGTCTAGAGCCAGTAGTGTAGACTAGAGCCAGTAGTGTAGTCTAGAGCCAGTAGTGTAGACTAGAGCCAGTAGTGTAGACTAGAGCCAGTAGTGTAGACTAGAGCCAGTAGTGTAGACTAGAGCCAGTAGTGTAGTCTAGAGCCAGTAGTCTAGAGCCAGTAGTGTAGACTAGAGCCAGTAGTGTAGTCTAGAGCCAGTAGTCTAGAGCCAGTAGTGTAGACTAGAGCCAGTAGTGTAGACTAGAGCCAGTAGTGTAGTCTAGAGCCAGTAGTCTAGAGCCAGTAGTGTAGACTAGAGCCAGTAGTGTAGTCTAGAGCCAGTAGTCTAGAGCCAGTAGTGTAGTCTAGAGCCAGTAGTGTAGTCTAGAGCCAGTAGTGTAGACTAGAGCCAGTAGTGTAGTCTAGAGCCAGTAGTGTAGTCTAGAGCCAGTAGTGTAGTCTAGAGCCAGTAGTGTAGTCTAGAGCCAGTAGTCTAGAGCCAGTAGTGTAGTCTAGAGCCAGTAGTGTAGTCTAGAGCCAGTAGTGTAGACTAGAGCCAGTAGTGTAGTCTAGAGCCAGTAGTGTAGACTAGAGCCAGTAGTGTAGTCTAGAGCCAGTAGTGTAGTCTAGAGCCAGTAGTGTAGTCTAGAGCCAGTAGTGTAGTCTAGAGCCAGTAGTGTAGTCTAGAGCCAGTAGTGTAGTCTAGAGCCAGTAGTGTAGTCTAGAGCCAGTAGTGTAGTCTAGAGCCAGTAGTGTAGTCTAGAGCCAGTAGTGTAGACTAGAGCCAGTAGTGTAGACTAGAGCCAGTAGTGTAGTCTAGAGCCAGTAGTGTAGTCTAGAGCCAGTAGTGTAGTCTAGAGCCAGTAGTGTAGTCTAGAGCCAGTAGTGTAGTCTAGAGCCAGTAGTGTAGTCTAGAGCCAGTAGTGTAGTCTAGAGCCAGTAGTGTAGTCTAGAGCCAGTAGTGTAGTCTAGAGCCAGTAGTGTAGTCTAGAGCCAGTAGTGTAGTCTAGAGCCAGTAGTGTAGTCTAGAGCCAGTAGTGTAGTCTAGAGCCAGTAGTGTAGTCTAGAGCCAGTAGTGTAGTCTAGAGCCAGTAGTGTAGTCTAGAGCCAGTAGTGTAGACTAGAGCCAGTAGTGTAGACTAGAGCCAGTAGTGTAGTCTAGAGCCAGTAGTGTAGACTAGAGCCAGTAGTGTAGACTAGAGCCAGTAGTGTAGTCTAGAGCCAGTAGTGTAGACTAGAGCCAGTAGTGTAGACTAGAGCCAGTAGTGTAGTCTAGAGCCAGTAGTGTAGTCTAGAGCCAGTAGTGTAGTCTAGAGCCAGTAGTGTAGTCTAGAGCCAGTAGTCTAGAGCCAGTAGTGTAGTCTAGAGCCAGTAGTGTAGACTAGAGCCAGTAGTGTAGTCTAGAGCCAGTAGTGTAGTCTAGAGCCAGTAGTCTAGAGCCAGTAGTGTAGTCTAGAGCCAGTAGTGTAGTCTAGAGCCAGTAGTGTAGTCTAGAGCCAGTAGTCTAGAGCCAGTAGTGTAGTCTAGAGCCAGTAGTGTAGTCTAGAGCCAGTAGTGTAGACTAGAGCCAGTAGTGTAGTCTAGAGCCAGTAGTGTAGACTAGAGCCAGTAGTGTAGTCTAGAGCCAGTAGTGTAGTCTAGAGCCAGTAGTGTAGTCTAGAGCCAGTAGTGTAGACTAGAGCCAGTAGTGTAGACTAGAGCCAGTAGTGTAGTCTAGAGCCAGTAGTCTAGAGCCAGTAGTGTAGTCTAGAGCCAGTAGTGTAGTCTAGATCCAGTAGTGTAGTCTAGAGCCAGTAGTGTAGACTAGAGCCAGTAGTGTAGTCTAGAGCCAGTAGTGTAGTCTAGAGCCAGTAGTGTAGTCTAGAGCCAGTAGTGTAGTCTAGAGCCAGTAGTGTAGTCTAGAGCCAGTAGTGTAGTCTAGAGCCAGTAGTGTAGTCTAGAGCCAGTAGTGTAGACTAGAGCCAGTAGTGTAGTCTAGAGCCAGTAGTGTAGTCTAGAGCCAGTAGTGTAGTGTAGAGCCAGTAGTGTAGACTAGAGCCAGTAGTGTAGTCTAGAGCCAGTAGTGTAGTCTAGAGCCAGTAGTGTAGTCTAGAGCCAGTAGTGTAGTCTAGAGCCAGCAGTGTAGTCTAGAGCCAGTAGTGTAGTCTAGAGCCAGTAGTGTAGTCTAGAGCCAGTAGTGCAGTCTAGAGCCAGTAGTGTAGACTAGAGCCAGTAGTGTAGACTAGAGCCAGTAGTGTAGACTAGAGCCAGTAGTGTAGACTAGAGCCAGTAGTGTAGTCTAGAGCCAGTAGTGTAGTCTAGAGCCAGTAGTGTAGACTAGAGCCAGTAGTGTAGTCTAGAGCCAGTAGTGTAGTCTAGAGCCAGTAGTGTAGAGCCAGTAGTGTAGTCTAGAGCCAGTAGTGTAGTCTAGAGCCAGTAGTGTAGAGCCAGTAGTGTAGTCTAGAGCCAGTAGTGTAGTCTAGAGCCAGTAGTGTAGTCTAGAGCCAGTAGTGTAGTCTAGAGCCAGTAGTGTAGAGCCAGTAGTGTAGTCTAGAGCCAGTAGTGTAGTCTAGAGCCAGTAGTGTAGTCTAGAGCCAGTAGTGTAGACTAGAGCCAGTAGTGTAGTCTAGAGCCAGTAGTGTAGACTAGAGCCAGTAGTGTAGTCTAGAGCCAGTAGTGTAGTCTAGAGCCAGTAGTGTAGACTAGAGCCAGTAGTGTAGTCTAGAGCCAGTAGTGTAGTCTAGAGCCAGTAGTGTAGTCTAGAGCCAGTAGTGTAGTCTAGAGCCAGTAGTGTAGTCTAGAGCCAGTAGTGTAGTCTAGAGCCAGTAGTCTAGAGCCAGTAGTGTAGTCTAGAGCCAGTAGTGTAGTCTAGAGCCAGTAGTCTAGAGCCAGTAGTGTAGTCTAGAGCCAGTAGTGTAGTCTAGAGTCAGTAGTGTAGTCTAGAGCCAGTAGTGTAGACTAGAGCCAGTAGTGTAGACTAGAGCCAGTAGTGTAGTCTAGAGCCAGTAGTGTAGTCTAGAGTCAGTAGTGTAGTCTAGAGCCAGTAGTGTAGACTAGAGCCAGTAGTGTAGACTAGAGCCAGTAGTGTAGTCTAGAGCCAGTAGTGTAGTCTAGAGCCAGTAGTGTAGTCTAGAGCCAGTAGTGTAGTCTAGAGCCAGTAGTGTAGTCTAGAGCCAGTAGTGTAGACTAGAGCCAGTAGTGTAGTCTAGAGCCAGTAGTGTAGTCTAGAGCCAGTAGTGTAGTCTAGAGCCAGTAGTGTAGTCTAGAGCCAGTAGTGTAGTCTAGAGCCAGTAGTGTAGTCTAGAGCCAGCAGTGTAGACTAGAGCCAGCAGTGTAGTCTAGAGCCAGTAGTGTAGTCTAGAGCCAGTAGTGTAGACTAGAGCCAGTAGTGTAGTCTAGAGCCAGTAGTGTAGTCTAGAGCCAGTAGTGTAGTCTAGAGCCAGTAGTGTAGTCTAGAGCCAGTAGTGTAGTCTAGAGCCAGTAGTGTAGACTAGAGCCAGTAGTGTAGTCTAGAGCCAGTAGTGTAGTCTAGAGCCAGTAGTGTAGTCTAGAGCCAGTAGTGTAGTCTAGAGCCAGTAGTGCAGTCTAGAGCCAGTAGTGTAGACTAGAGCCAGTAGTGTAGACTAGAGCCAGTAGTGTAGACTAGAGCCAGTAGTGTAGACTAGAGCCAGTAGTGTAGTCTAGAGCCAGTAGTGTAGTCTAGAGCCAGTAGTGTAGACTAGAGCCAGTAGTGTAGTCTAGAGCCAGTAGTGTAGTCTAGAGCCAGTAGTGTAGAGCCAGTAGTGTAGTCTAGAGCCAGTAGTGTAGTCTAGAGCCAGTAGTGTAGAGCCAGTAGTGTAGTCTAGAGCCAGTAGTGTAGTCTAGAGCCAGTAGTGTAGTCTAGAGCCAGTAGTGTAGTCTAGAGCCAGTAGTGTAGAGCCAGTAGTGTAGTCTAGAGCCAGTAGTGTAGTCTAGAGCCAGTAGTGTAGTCTAGAGCCAGTAGTGTAGACTAGAGCCAGTAGTGTAGTCTAGAGCCAGTAGTGTAGACTAGAGCCAGTAGTGTAGTCTAGAGCCAGTAGTGTAGTCTAGAGCCAGTAGTGTAGACTAGAGCCAGTAGTGTAGTCTAGAGCCAGTAGTGTAGTCTAGAGCCAGTAGTGTAGTCTAGAGCCAGTAGTGTAGTCTAGAGCCAGTAGTGTAGTCTAGAGCCAGTAGTGTAGTCTAGAGCCAGTAGTCTAGAGCCAGTAGTGTAGTCTAGAGCCAGTAGTGTAGTCTAGAGCCAGTAGTCTAGAGCCAGTAGTGTAGTCTAGAGCCAGTAGTGTAGTCTAGAGTCAGTAGTGTAGTCTAGAGCCAGTAGTGTAGACTAGAGCCAGTAGTGTAGACTAGAGCCAGTAGTGTAGTCTAGAGCCAGTAGTGTAGTCTAGAGTCAGTAGTGTAGTCTAGAGCCAGTAGTGTAGACTAGAGCCAGTAGTGTAGACTAGAGCCAGTAGTGTAGTCTAGAGCCAGTAGTGTAGTCTAGAGCCAGTAGTGTAGTCTAGAGCCAGTAGTGTAGTCTAGAGCCAGTAGTGTAGTCTAGAGCCAGTAGTGTAGACTAGAGCCAGTAGTGTAGTCTAGAGCCAGTAGTGTAGTCTAGAGCCAGTAGTGTAGTCTAGAGCCAGTAGTGTAGTCTAGAGCCAGTAGTGTAGTCTAGAGCCAGTAGTGTAGTCTAGAGCCAGCAGTGTAGACTAGAGCCAGCAGTGTAGTCTAGAGCCAGTAGTGTAGTCTAGAGCCAGTAGTGTAGACTAGAGCCAGTAGTGTAGTCTAGAGCCAGTAGTGTAGTCTAGAGCCAGTAGTGTAGTCTAGAGCCAGTAGTGTAGTCTAGAGCCAGTAGTGTAGTCTAGAGCCAGTAGTGTAGACTAGAGCCAGTAGTGTAGTCTAGAGCCAGTAGTGTAGTCTAGAGCCAGTAGTGTAGTCTAGAGCCAGTAGTGTAGTCTAGAGCCAGTAGTGTAGACTAGAGCCAGTAGTGTAGTCTAGAGCCAGTAGTGTAGAGCCAGTAGTGTAGTCTAGAGCCAGTAGTGTAGTCTAGAGCCAGTAGTGTAGTCTAGAGCCAGTAGTGTAGTCTAGAGCCAGTAGTGTAGTCTAGAGCCAGTAGTGTAGTCTAGAGCCAGTAGTGTAGTCTAGAGCCAGTAGTGTAGTCTAGAGCCAGTAGTGTAGTCTAGAGCCAGTAGTGTAGTCTAGAGCCAGTAGTGTAGTCTAGAGCCAGTAGTGTAGACTAGAGCCAGTAGTGTAGTCTAGAGCCAGTAGTGTAGTCTAGAGCCAGTAGTGTAGACTAGAGCCAGTAGTGTAGTCTAGAGCCAGTAGTGTAGTCTAGAGCCAGTAGTGTAGAGCCAGTAGTGTAGTCTAGAGCCAGTAGTGTAGTCTAGAGCCAGTAGTGTAGTCTAGAGCCAGTAGTGTAGAGCCAGTAGTGTAGTCTAGAGCCAGTAGTGTAGTCTAGAGCCAGTAGTGTAGACTAGAGCCAGTAGTGTAGTCTAGAGCCAGTAGTGTAGTCTAGAGCCAGTAGTGTAGTCTAGAGCCAGTAGTGTAGTCTAGAGCCAGTAGTGTAGTCTAGAGCCAGTAGTGTAGTCTAGAGCCAGTAGTGTAGTCTAGAGCCAGTAGTGTAGTCTAGAGTCAGTAGTGTAGTCTAGAGCCAGTAGTGTAGTCTAGAGCCAGTAGTGTAGTCTAGAGCCAGTAGTGTAGACTAGAGCCAGTAGTGTAGTCTAGAGCCAGTAGTGTAGACTAGAGCCAGTAGTGTAGTCTAGAGCCAGTAGTGTAGACTAGAGCCAGTAGTGTAGTCTAGAGCCAGTAGTGTAGACTAGAGCCAGTAGTGTAGACTAGAGCCAGTAGTGTAGACTAGAGCCAGTAGTGTAGACTAGAGCCAGTAGTGTAGACTAGAGCCAGTAGTGTAGTCTAGAGCCAGTAGTCTAGAGCCAGTAGTGTAGACTAGAGCCAGTAGTGTAGTCTAGAGCCAGTAGTCTAGAGCCAGTAGTGTAGACTAGAGCCAGTAGTGTAGACTAGAGCCAGTAGTGTAGTCTAGAGCCAGTAGTCTAGAGCCAGTAGTGTAGACTAGAGCCAGTAGTGTAGTCTAGAGCCAGTAGTGTAGTCTAGAGCCAGTAGTGTAGACTAGAGCCAGTAGTCTAGAGCCAGTAGTGTAGACTAGAGCCAGTAGTGTAGACTAGAGCCAGTAGTGTAGTCTAGAGCCAGTAGTGTAGACTAGAGCCAGTAGTGTAGACTAGAGCCAGTAGTGTAGACTAGAGCCAGTAGTGTAGTCTAGAGCCAGTAGTCTAGAGCCAGTAGTGTAGTCTAGAGCCAGTAGTGTAGTCTAGAGCCAGTAGTGTAGTCTAGAGCCAGTAGTGTAGTCTAGAGCCAGTAGTGTAGTCTAGAGCCAGTAGTGTAGTCTAGAGCCAGTAGTGTAGTCTAGAGCCAGTAGTGTAGTCTAGAGCCAGTAGTGTAGTCTAGAGTCAGTAGTGTAGACTAGAGCCAGTAGTGTAGTCTAGAGCCAGTAGTGTAGACTAGAGCCAGTAGTGTAGTCTAGAGCCAGTAGTGTAGACTAGAGCCAGTAGTGTAGTCTAGAGTCAGTAGTGTAGACTAGAGCCAGTAGTGTAGTCTAGAGCCAGTAGTGTAGTCTAGAGCCAGTAGTGTAGTCTAGAGCCAGTAGTGTAGACTAGAGCCAGTAGTGTAGTCTAGAGCCAGTAGTGTAGTCTAGAGCCAGTAGTGTAGACTAGAGCCAGTAGTGTAGTCTAGAGCCAGTAGTGTAGTCTAGAGCCAGTAGTGTAGTCTAGAGCCAGTAGTGTAGTCTAGAGCCAGTAGTGTAGTCTAGAGCCAGTAGTGTAGTCTAGAGCCAGTAGTCTAGAGCCAGTAGTGTAGACTAGAGCCAGTAGTCTAGAGCCAGTAGTGTAGTCTAGAGCCAGTAGTGTAGTCTAGAGCCAGTAGTGTAGTCTAGAGCCAGTAGTGTAGACTAGAGCCAGTAGTGTAGTCTAGAGCCAGTAGTGTAGTCTAGAGCCAGTAGTGTAGAGCCAGTAGTGTAGTCTAGAGCCAGTAGTGTAGTCTAGAGCCAGTAGTGTAGTCTAGAGCCAGTAGTGTAGTCTAGAGCCAGTAGTGTAGACTAGAGTCAGTAGTGTAGTCTAGAGCCAGTAGTGTAGTCTAGAGTCAGTAGTGTAGACTAGAGCCAGTAGTGTAGTCTAGAGCCAGTAGTGTAGTCTAGAGCCAGTAGTGTAGTCTAGAGCCAGTAGTGTAGTCTAGAGCCAGTAGTGTAGTCTAGAGCCAGTAGTGTAGACTAGAGCCAGTAGTGTAGTCTAGAGCCAGTAGTGTAGTCTAGAGCCAGTAGTGTAGTCTAGAGCCAGTAGTGTAGTCTAGAGCCAGTAGTGTAGTCTAGAGCCAGTAGTGTAGTCTAGAGTCAGTAGTGTAGACTAGAGCCAGTAGTGTAGTCTAGAGCCAGTAGTGTAGACTAGAGCCAGTAGTGTAGTCTAGAGCCAGTAGTGTAGTCTGAGCCAGTAGTGTAGTCTAGAGCCAGTAGTGTAGACTAGAGCCAGTAGTGTAGTCTAGAGCCAGTAGTGTAGTCTAGAGCCAGTAGTGTAGTCTAGAGCCAGTAGTGTAGTCTAGAGCCAGTAGTGTAGACTAGAGCCAGTAGTGTAGTCTAGAGCCAGTAGTGTAGACTAGAGCCAGTAGTGTAGTCTAGAGCCAGTAGTGTAGTCTAGAGCCAGTAGTGTAGACTAGAGCCAGTAGTGTAGTCTAGAGCCAGTAGTGTAGTCTAGAGCCAGTAGTGTAGTCTAGAGCCAGTAGTGTAGTCTAGAGCCAGTAGTGTAGACTAGAGCCAGTAGTGTAGTCTAGAGCCAGTAGTGTAGTCTAGAGCCAGTAGTGTAGTCTAGAGCCAGTAGTGTAGACTAGAGCCAGTAGTGTAGTCTAGAGCCAGTAGTGTAGACTAGAGCCAGTAGTGTAGACTAGAGCCAGTAGTGTAGTCTAGAGCCAGTAGTGTAGTCTAGAGCCAGTAGTGTAGTCTAGAGCCAGTAGTGTAGTCTAGAGCCAGTAGTGTAGTCTAGAGCCAGTAGTGTAGTCTAGAGCCAGTAGTGTAGTCTAGAGTCAGTAGTGTAGACTAGAGCCAGTAGTGTAGTCTAGAGCCAGTAGTGTAGACTAGAGCCAGTAGTCTAGTCTAGAGCCAGTAGTGTAGTCTAGAGCCAGTAGTGTAGTCTAGAGCCAGTAGTGTAGTCTAGAGCCAGTAGTGTAGTCTAGAGCCAGTAGTCTAGAGCCAGTAGTGTAGACTAGAGCCAGTAGTCTAGTCTAGAGCCAGTAGTGTAGTCTAGAGCCAGTAGTGTAGTCTAGAGCCAGTAGTGTAGTCTAGAGCCAGTAGTGTAGTCTAGAGCCAGTAGTGTAGACTAGAGCCAGTAGTGTAGTCTAGAGCCAGTAGTGTAGTCTAGAGCCAGTAGTGTAGACTAGAGCCAGTAGTGTAGTCTAGAGCCAGTAGTGTAGAGCCAGTAGTGTAGTCTAGAGCCAGTAGTGTAGTCTAGAGCCAGTAGTGTAGTCTAGAGCCAGTAGTGTAGAGCCAGTAGTGTAGTCTAGAGCCAGTAGTGTAGTCTAGAGCCAGTAGTGTAGTCTAGAGCCAGTAGTGTAGTCTAGAGCCAGTAGTGTAGTCTAGAGTCAGTAGTGTAGTCTAGAGCCAGTAGTGTAGTCTAGAGCCAGTAGTGTAGTCTAGAGCCAGTAGTGTAGACTAGAGCCAGTAGTGTAGTCTAGAGCCAGTAGTGTAGTCTAGAGCCAGTAGTGTAGTCTAGAGCCAGTAGTGTAGACTAGAGCCAGTAGTGTAGTCTAGAGCCAGTAGTGTAGTCTAGAGCCAGTAGTGTAGTCTAGAGCCAGTAGTGTAGTCTAGAGCCAGTAGTGTAGTCTAGAGCCAGTAGTGTAGTCTAGAGCCAGTAGTGTAGTCTAGAGCCAGTAGTGTAGTGTAGAGCCAGTAGTGTAGTCTAGAGCCAGTAGTGTAGTCTAGAGCCAGTAGTGTAGTCTAGAGCCAGTAGTGTAGTCTAGAGCCAGTAGTGTAGTCTAGAGCCAGTAGTGTAGTCTAGAGTCAGTAGTGTAGTCTAGAGCCAGTAGTGTAGTCTAGAGTCAGTAGTGTAGTCTAGAGCCAGTAGTGTAGACTAGAGCCAGTAGTGTAGTCTAGAGCCAGTAGTGTAGTCTAGAGCCAGTAGTGTAGTCTAGAGCCAGTAGTGTAGTCTAGAGCCAGTAGTGTAGACTAGAGCCAGTAGTGTAGTCTAGAGCCAGTAGTGTAGACTAGAGCCAGTAGTGTAGTCTAGAGCCAGTAGTGTAGTCTAGAGCCAGTAGTGTAGTCTAGAGCCAGTAGTGTAGAGCCAGTAGTGTAGTCTAGAGCCAGTAGTGTAGTCTAGAGCCAGTAGTGTAGTCTAGAGCCAGTAGTGTAGTCTAGAGCCAGTAGTGTAGACTAGAGCCAGTAGTGTAGACTAGAGCCAGTAGTGTAGTCTAGAGCCAGTAGTGTAGTCTAGAGCCAGTAGTGTAGACTAGAGCCAGTAGTGTAGTCTAGAGCCAGTAGTGTAGTCTAGAGCCAGTAGTGTAGTCTAGAGCCAGTAGTGTAGACTAGAGCCAGTAGTGTAGACTAGAGCCAGTAGTGTAGTCTAGAGCCAGTAGTCTAGAGCCAGTAGTGTAGTCTAGAGCCAGTAGTGTAGACTAGAGCCAGTAGTGTAGACTAGAGCCAGTAGTGTAGTCTATAGCCAGTAGTCTAGAGCCAGTAGTGTAGACTAGAGCCAGTAGTGTAGTCTAGAGCCAGTAGTCTAGAGCCAGTAGTGTAGTCTAGAGCCAGTAGTGTAGTCTAGAGCCAGTAGTGTAGTCTAGAGCCAGTAGTGTAGTCTAGAGCCAGTAGTGTAGTCTAGAGCCAGTAGTGTAGTCTAGAGTCAGTAGTGTAGACTAGAGCCAGTAGTGTAGTCTAGAGCCAGTAGTGTAGACTAGAGCCAGTAGTGTAGTCTAGAGCCAGTAGTGTAGTCTAGAGCCAGTAGTGTAGTCTAGAGCCAGTAGTGTAGTCTAGAGCCAGTAGTGTAGTCTAGAGCCAGTAGTGTAGACTAGAGCCAGTAGTGTAGTCTAGAGCCAGTAGTGTAGACTAGAGCCAGTAGTGTAGTCTAGAGCCAGTAGTGTAGTCTAGAGCCAGTAGTGTAGTCTAGAGTCAGTAGTGTAGACTAGAGCCAGTAGTGTAGACTAGAGCCAGTAGTGTAGTCTAGAGCCAGTAGTGTAGACTAGAGCCAGTAGTCTAGTCTAGAGCCAGTAGTGTAGTCTAGAGCCAGTAGTGTAGTCTAGAGCCAGTAGTGTAGTCTAGAGCCAGTAGTGTAGTCTAGAGTCAGTAGTGTAGACTAGAGCCAGTAGTGTAGTCTAGAGCCAGTAGTGTAGACTAGAGCCAGTAGTCTAGTCTAGAGCCAGTAGTGTAGTCTAGAGCCAGTAGTGTAGTCTAGAGCCAGTAGTCTAGAGCCAGTAGTGTAGACTAGAGCCAGTAGTCTAGTCTAGAGCCAGTAGTGTAGTCTAGAGCCAGTAGTGTAGTCTAGAGCCAGTAGTCTAGAGCCAGTAGTGTAGTCTAGAGCCAGTAGTGTAGTCTAGAGCCAGTAGTGTAGTCTAGAGCCAGTAGTGTAGTCTAGAGCCAGTAGTGTAGTCTAGAGCCAGTAGTGTAGACTAGAGCCAGTAGTGTAGTCTAGAGCCAGTAGTCTAGAGCCAGTAGTGTAGTCTAGAGCCAGTAGTGTAGTCTAGAGCCAGTAGTGTAGTCTAGAGCCAGTAGTGTAGTCTAGAGCCAGTAGTGTAGTCTAGAGCCAGTAGTGTAGTCTAGAGCCAGTAGTGTAGTCTAGAGCCAGTAGTGTAGACTAGAGCCAGTAGTGTAGTCTAGAGCCAGTAGTGTAGACTAGAGCCAGTAGTGTAGTCTAGAGCCTGTAGTGTAGTCTAGAGCCAGTAGTGTAGTCTAGAGCCAGTAGTGTAGTCTAGAGCCAGTAGTGTAGTCTAGAGCCAGTAGTGTAGTCTAGAGCCAGTAGTGTAGACTAGAGCCAGTAGTGTAGTCTAGAGCCAGTAGTGTAGACTAGAGCCAGTAGTGTAGTCTAGAGCCAGTAGTGTAGAGCCAGTAGTGTAGTCTAGAGCCAGTAGTGTAGACTAGAGCCAGTAGTGTAGTCTAGAGCCAGTAGTGTAGTCTAGAGCCAGTAGTCTAGAGCCAGTAGTGTAGAGCCAGTAGTGTAGTCTAGAGCCAGTAGTGTAGTCTAGAGCCAGTAGTGTAGTCTAGAGCCAGTAGTGTAGTCTAGAGCCAGTAGTGTAGTCTAGAGCCAGTAGTCTAGAGCCAGTAGTGTAGAGCCAGTAGTGTAGTCTAGAGCCAGTAGTGTAGTCTAGAGCCAGTAGTCTAGAGCCAGTAGTGTAGTCTAGAGCCAGTAGTGTAGACTAGAGCCAGTAGTGTAGTCTAGTGTTGTCACGATACTGGAATTTCGACTTCGATACGATACCTTGAAAAGTATCGATACTTCGATACCATTTCGATATCAAAAAAAAAAAAAAAAAAATTATATATATATATATTTTTTTTTTTTTTTTTTTTTTAACAAATTTAGCTTTTGTTGCTGGTTGATTCTCCTCAGCTTCTCTCTGGTACTATAAGATAAGATAAATATAACACTTTTAAAACCCTTTGTTTATCTTTAGATCACACATTTAAAAAGAACTGTTCATCTCACTTCAATCATTTTTATTGCAGATGCAGAAGTTAGAACATAGTATTTTCTCAAGCAGACAGATGTAAACACTCACTGTAATCTGTGTTGCATGTACCTGACAAACTGAACTGTTTGTATTACAGTTGGTAACAGTTTTGATAAAGATAACAGGGCGAGGGCTATATGTGTAACATATATAACTTCACAACAGCAAAATTACTAGTACTAGTAGTAGTAAACAATAATTAAAACTTTTTTTTGCATTAGTGAAAACAATAAGGACACATTCAAAAGGCAGGGTAAGAAAAAAGTGCAATCTTATGCATTTTCAAGTCAAGTTCTTCTTAGGTAGTGCATTACCTTCTCATACCATTACACCTACTAATACCACCTTCTCATACCTTCTCATACAACCTTCTAATACCTTCTCATACCACCTTCTCATACCACCTACTAATACCTTCTCATACCACCTTCTAATACCTTCTCATTACACCTACTAATACCTTCTCATACCACCTTCTAATACCTTCTCATACCACCTTCTAATACCTTCTAATACCTTCTCATTACACCTACTAATACCTTCTCATACCACCTTCTCATACCTTCTCATACCACCTACTAATACCTTCTCATACCACCTTCTAATACCTTCTCATTACACCTACTAATACCTTCTCATACCACCTTCTAATACCTTCTCATACCACCTTCTAATACCTTCTAATACCTTCTCATTACACCTACTAATACCTTCTCATACCACCTTCTCATACCACCTACTAATACCTTCTCATACCACCTTCTAATACCTTCTCATACCACCTTCTCATACCTTCTCATACCACCTACACCTACTAATACCTTCTCATACCAACTTCTAATAACTTCATACCACCTACTAATACCTTCTCATACCACCTTCTAATACCTTCTCATACCACCTTCTCATACCCTCTACATTACCTAGTGATACACATAAAGCATAAGAGCCGTGGAAGGCTCGCCGTCGTCGGGTAGAGTAATCCAATATACAGGTCCAGTCGCTCTTGACCCGGAGCTCCTCGGATGCAATCACCACTAGGGGTCTGACCAGCCTGGATAAGCGTCCAGATAACGTCAGGAACGATGGGGGTACTGATAACTGTAGGACTCGAACCGAACGATGCACAATACCTACTTAGTACTTATACCTTATCATACCTTATATAAAGGCCTCAAGTAAAAAAAAAACTGCAATCTTATGCATTTTCAAGTAGCAGCCAGCAACTAGCAAATGAAACAATATTCTTCTTGAGGTAGGGCATTTAGACAGCAGAATGACTAAAACAATAATTCAAACTTTTTTGCATTAAGCACACATTCAAAAGGCACTAAAGTGCAAGTACAAAAAAAAAGGTGCATTTTCAAGTTAAATTCTTTTTAAATAGGTAGTGCACTTATTCAACGGCCTCAGACTAATCACACATAAGGTGGTGCAAGTAGTGTAATAATGTACTAGCCTAAAGTTTCTTTACAACTTTCAGATTTTTTGCTAGGAACACCAGCATGTCAATGTGCTCCTCTGTAAGCCGTGCCCTTCTTGGACTGCAAATGAGCCCTGACGTACTAAATACACGTTCTGAAGCTGAGCTTGAAGCAGAGATGCACAAATACTTTTTCGCCAGCTGGGCAAGGTGAGGTAAAGTTCTCTCATGTGTCCTCCACCATGCGAGTGGGTCGTCTCCTGCGCTGAGTTCAGGCATCTTTTCATATATTGTGAACTCGTTTTTTAGTTCAGCCTCTGCATCCTCTGCATCCTCGCCACCACCATGTTGACCCTTCTTTTCCCCCTGTATGCTGGTTAACAGTCCCTTCAGATCCGTTCTACTTTTCTTCGCTGGTACGCCTGGTAGTGGTAGTGGTTGCATGGCAGTGGCACATGGAGGAGGAGGAGCGGGTGTTTGTCTTCCTGTTTCAGTGCGAGTGTCCATCAGATTTCGTTTGACCTCGTCTCTTAACATAACAAAACTGTCCTTGAACCTTGGGTCGAGAAACGTGGCTGTGTTCAACACCAGCTGCAGAGCCCCGTCGACGTCGTTATATCGTTCGTTGAGATCTGTACCAATATTTTCTTTAAGTTCACATTTGAGGAGGCTGTCATTTTCCTCAATGGTCAAAGTTGAAGATAACTTCCAAATTAGGGGCAGGACAGAGGAGAGTGTGGTGTGCTTTTCACCACTAAGGGCATCAGTGAAAGAGCTGACAGGGCTCAATATATCTTTTACAGTCTCAAGAATTGTAATGTCTGAATCTTTAGGCATGAGGTGCCATTTCTTCCGATCGTCGGCTAGAACTGAACAGACCGCTTGCTGCTGTTCCAGAAATCTCGCCACCATTTGATACGCTGAGTCCCAGCGTGTCGGCTCATCATGGATCAGTTTGTGTTCAGGCAGTTGCAACTCTTTTTGCTTCTGCTTCAGCTGTCGGGACATCTTTGGTGACCTGCTGAAGGCAGACACTGTCTTTCTCAGCCTCGACAGTGCTGCAGACACACGGCCTATATCCAGACCCTTGCTAATGGCTAGGTGAAGGTTGTGCCCAAAGCAGGGGACCCATGTGAAGTCCTGCTTAAATGCTTTCTTGTTATTTGAGGCATTATCAGTGGTGATGCCACTGCCAGCCATATTTGACATGTCCAGCTTCCATGTTTCATGTACCATCTCCTCCAACGCCTCTCTCAAACTGTCCCCTGTGTGCTCTGAGTGCAGCCCAACACAGCCCAAACACCAGCTCTGCATGTCCCAGGATTCTGTAATAAACTGCAGAGTTACTGCCATGAATGTGGACGTGGCCCTGCTGGTCCACAAGTCAGTGGTGCATGAAAATAAGGGTTTCCCCCTAAGGCTCTCCATGATTTTGTCTTTTGTTTCATTATATAGGGCAGGGATTTCAGTTGACATGAAGTGGTTCCGTGAAGGAAGGGAATACTTGTTATTTAACTGTCCAAGCAGTTGTCTGAACCCATGTTTCTCAACAGTATAGACAGGGACCTGATCCATGCATATGTACTCTGCTACAGCCCTGTTAAGTTTCTTGGCTTCCTTTGAGTTTGCATGATACTTCCTTTGTTGTTCAAGTAATGCTGGTAGGGTAGGCTGCTGTGCTGTTGCTGGTCGATTCTCCTCAGCTTCTCTCTGGTACTATAAGAAAAGAGAAATATAAGACTTTTAAAACCCGTTGTTTCTCTCTAAAGAAAGAAATACATAGCAAACATGACTTAGTTATGCAATAGTGCTGCTGCTTTTTATTTGGTTAAAATATTTTAGTTAATAAGACTAAAATATATGACTACAACAATTTTCATTAGAGAGAGAGATTTCTCCGGGGCTGGTAACGTTAACCAACCTCGTGTCGAGTGTAGTATTGTATGACCTCGACATAACGTTTAAACGTAATTTTACTCCGTTTCCATGCGGTAGCCGGCTAGCTAGCATAAGCTAACAGAGGAACGACTAGCAGTAGCTATCTAACGTTAGCTAATAGCTGTAACGTACAACGAATCAGCTGTTGATATGATGCGCCATCAGTAGACAACGTATCTTGTATTAAACTAGAGTTAGTGGTTTAATGCTTCAGTCACAAACCTCTTTCATTTCTTTGTGGAGATCCGCGTGCCGGTCCTTCAGGTGTTTTGCCATATTTGAGGTGTTGGCACCTTTCGTTGGCACTGCCCTGTAACACCGCTTGCAAATGGGCATTGTGACATCTTTAACTTTCCCTTCTGTGTTTACTTCAAAACCGAAGTACTTCCAAACAGCACTTCTGCTGTTTTCTTTATCTTTAAGTTGTGGAGGCGCTGCATCTGCCATCTTAGTTCACTCAGCTAAAATGTTTACTGAAGAGTGAAGACGCCGACGGCTCGCTCTGTGAGGGGGAGGGCTGGAGGGGGAAGCGTGCTCTGAACAGCTGGAGGGGCAAGCGTGCTCTGAACAGCGTGTCAACAAACTTCCGGTAGAACACTGCCAGCGGGTACCGATACTACAGAAAGTATCGGTATTTCGGGAAATGAGTATCGTAACTGTTTTAAATATTCAGTATCGATATTTATCGATACTTCGATATTTTTGACAACACTAGTGTAGTCTAGAGCCAGTAGTGTAGACTAGAGCCAGTAGTGTAGTCTAGAGCCAGTAGTCTAGAGTCAGTAGTGTAGTCTAGAGCCAGTAGTGTAGACTAGAGCCAGTAGTGTAGACTAGAGCCAGTAGTCTAGAGCCAGTAGTGTAGTCTAGAGCCAGTAGTGTAGTCTAGAGCCAGTAGTGTAGTCTAGAGCCAGTAGTGTAGACTAGAGTCAGTAGTGTAGTCTAGAGCCAGTAGTCTAGAGTCAGTAGTGTAGTCTAGAGCCAGTAGTGTAGACTAGAGCCAGTAGTGTAGTCTAGAGCCAGTAGTGTAGTCTAGAGCCAGTAGTCTAGAGCCAGTAGTGTAGTCTAGAGCCAGTAGTGTAGTCTAGAGCCAGTAGTGTAGTCTAGAGCCAGTAGTGTAGACTAGAGCCAGTAGTGTAGTCTAGAGCCAGTAGTGTAGTCTAGAGCCAGTAGTGTAGACTAGAGCCAGTAGTGTAGTCTAGAGCCAGTAGTGTAGTCTAGAGCCAGTAGTGTAGACTAGAGCCAGTAGTGTAGACTAGAGCCAGTAGTGTAGTCTAGAGCCAGTAGTGTAGTCTAGAGCCAGTAGTGTAGTCTAGAGCCAGTAGTGTAGTCTAGAGCCAGTAGTGTAGTCTAGAGCCAGTAGTGTAGACTAGAGCCAGTAGTGTAGTCTAGAGCCAGTAGTGTAGTCTAGAGTCAGTAGTGTAGTCTAGAGCCAGTAGTGTAGTCTAGAGCCAGTAGTGTAGTCTAGAGCCTGTAGTGTAGAGCCAGTAGTGTAGTCTAGAGCCAGTAGTGTAGTCTAGAGCCAGTAGTGTAGTCTAGAGCCAGTAGTGTAGTCTAGAGCCAGTAGTGTAGACTAGAGCCAGTAGTGTAGTCTAGAGCCAGTAGTGTAGTCTAGAGCCAGTAGTGTAGTCTAGAGCCAGTAGTGTAGTCTAGAGCCAGTAGTGTAGTCTAGAGCCAGTAGTGTAGACTAGAGCCAGTAGTGTAGTCTAGAGCCAGTAGTGTAGTCTAGAGCCAGTAGTGTAGTCTAGAGCCAGTAGTGTAGACTAGAGCCAGTAGTGTAGTCTAGAGCCAGTAGTGTAGACTAGAGCCAGTAGTGTAGTCTAGAGCCAGTAGGGTAGTCTAGAGCCAGTAGTGTAGTCTAGAGCCAGTAGTGTAGACTAAAGTCAGTAGTGTAGTCTAGAGCCAGTAGTGTAGTCTAGAGCCAGTAGTGTAGACTAGAGCCAGTAGTGTAGTCTAGAGCCAGTAGTGTAGTCTAGAGCCAGTAGTGTAGTCTAGAGCCAGTAGTGTAGTCTAGAGCCAGTAGTCTAGAGCCAGTAGTGTAGTCTAGAGCCAGTAGTGTAGTCTAGAGCCAGTAGTGTAGTCTAGAGCCAGTAGTGTAGTCTAGAGCCAGTAGTCTAGAGCCAGTAGTGTAGTCTAGAGCCAGTAGTGTAGTCTAGAGCCAGTAGTGTAGTCTAGAGCCAGTAGTGTAGTCTAGAGCCAGTAGTGTAGTCTAGAGCCAGTAGTGTAGACTAGAGCCAGTAGTGTAGTCTAGAGCCAGTAGTGTAGTCTAGAGTCAGTAGTGTAGTCTAGAGCCAGTAGTGTAGTCTAGAGCCTGTAGTGTAGACTAGAGCCAGTAGTGTAGACTAGAGCCAGTAGTGTAGTCTAGAGCCAGTAGTGTAGTCTAGAGCCAGTAGTGTAGTCTAGAGCCAGTAGTGTAGTCTAGAGCCAGTAGTGTAGACTAGAGCCAGTAGTGTAGTCTAGAGCCAGTAGTGTAGTCTAGAGCCAGTAGTGTAGACTAGAGCCAGTAGTGTAGTCTAGAGCCAGTAGTGTAGTCTAGAGCCAGTAGTGTAGAGCCAGTAGTGTAGTCTAGAGCCAGTAGTGTAGTCTAGAGCCAGTAGTGTAGTCTAGAGCCAGTAGTGTAGTCTAGAGCCTGTAGTGTAGTCTAGAGCCAGTAGTGTAGTCTAGAGCCAGTAGTGTAGTCTAGAGCCAGTAGTGTAGTCTAGAGCCAGTAGTGTAGTCTAGAGCCAGTAGTGTAGTCTAGAGCCAGTAGTGTAGTCTAGAGCCTGTAGTGTAGACTAGAGCCAGTAGTGTAGTCTAGAGCCAGTAGTCTAGAGCCAGTAGTGTAGTCTAGAGCCAGTAGTGTAGTCTAGAGCCAGTAGTGTAGTCTAGAGCCAGTAGTGTAGTCTAGAGCCAGTAGTGTAGACTAGAGCCAGTAGTGTAGTCTAGAGCCAGTAGTGTAGTCTAGAGCCAGTAGTGTAGACTAGAGCCAGTAGTGTAGTCTAGAGCCAGTAGTGTAGTCTAGAGCCAGTAGTGTAGTCTAGAGCCAGTAGTGTAGACTAGAGCCAGTAGTGTAGTCTAGAGCCAGTAGTGTAGTCTAGAGCCAGTAGTGTAGACTAGAGCCAGTAGTGTAGTCTAGAGCCAGTAGTGTAGTCTAGAGCCAGTAGTGTAGTCTAGAGCCAGTAGTCTAGAGCCAGTAGTGTAGTCTAGAGCCAGTAGTGTAGACTAGAGCCAGTAGTGTAGTCTAGAGCCAGTAGTGTAGTCTAGAGCCAGTAGTGTAGTCTAGAGCCAGTAGTGTAGTCTAGAGCCAGTAGTGTAGTCTAGAGCCAGTAGTGTAGAGCCAGTAGTGTAGTCTAGAGCCAGTAGTGTAGTCTAGAGCCAGTAGTGTAGTCTAGAGCCAGTAGTGTAGAGCCAGTAGTGTAGTCTAGAGCCAGTAGTGTAGTCTAGAGCCAGTAGTGTAGTCTAGAGCCAGTAGTGTAGTCTAGAGCCAGTAGTGTAGTCTAGAGCCAGTAGTGTAGTCTAGAGCCTACCAGCACTGAGAAAACACACCAAGATGTGGTTCTTGTATAGTATAGTTTAGATATAGTAAGTATAGCATAATGACGGAGTTAAAATTGTATATTGTATAGTAGTGTACATAGGACCCAGTGCCTTCTCAGGAATTTAGCATGACTTTTTTTTATCATGCACATCTTATGTCTTCTTATTACCTGTTTTTTTTCCGTCTATTTTATTATTAGTGATCACAATATACCCACATCCTGCAGCAGCACATCATTATTAATCTGTAATGCCGTCATTAAACAGCGACCTCTAGCCAAAAGAGCCTTGGTACTGCACTCTGTTTACATTTTTTGCTTTGGTATGACGTGTGGGTTGGAGTTGAGTGGGGATAAGGGGGAGGGGTTGAGTGGGGATAAGGGGGAGGGGTTGAGTGGGGATAAGGGGGAGGGGTTGCTATTGCTGGCCACACCTCCTGCTCTGCCAAGAGCGGTCAGGAGACATTCAGTGTCATACATTACTAAACTCCAACCCAGTTCGGCTGTGTGGCGCAGTGGACATTGCGCTCGTCACCAACGCAAGAGACACCGGGTTCGAATCCGGCTGTCGGCGTTGTCTCCGGCTAGGGCCGGCCGTCATACTAACTCAATTGGCAGAGTTAGCGGGTGGGAAGTGGATGGGTGGTAATCTGGACGTTGTGGATAGCGACTCCTACAGGTCGGTTGGGGGACGCCTGCACAGCAGAGACAGGAAATGGCGGGGGCAGTGTGAGCCTCCCACACATTACTCCTCGCCAATGAGAGTCCGTGCTGGCAGGTGAAAAGATGTGACAGGCTGCCTCCTCGTGTGAATGAATGAATGAATGAATGAATGAATGAATGAATGAAAACTTTATTTAACAGATTGCAGAATGGGTACAATACAGTACGGCTCAATACACACAATTGTTAAGGGGATGCAGACCTGAGAAAGACGTTTGTCTTGTTTCCATCAGGGTCCCCCATTTTCAATTCATATAGACATTTATGACATACACAACATACATGACATTTATGGCATAGGGACATATAGGTATTTAGTACTGATACATTTGTGACATAAACGGTATTCAAATATACAGTACTGTTACCCCTAGATCCTGACAGAGTATATACATTATGATGGGGAGGGGACTGTACATTAGGAGGGGGTGGGTGGGTGGGAGAGAGATATACATACGGCGGGGAGGGAATATATACATGCGGTGGGGCGGAGACTGTCTATTAGGAGGTGGTGGGGGTTTTGGGCATTTACAGTGGCCAGTTTTGAATTGCAGCCTCCCGTAGGTGCTCTTTAAGAGCCGTTTTGAATGTGGGTAGGGATTCACATTCCTTTACAGCTTTAGGTAGGGCGTTCCACATTGATGTGGCATAATTGCTAAACGTATTTAGTCCCTTGTTTGAGCCGAATCTGGGTTTAACATGATTTGTTGAGCTTCCTCTGGTGTAGTGGTTGTGGTATTCACTGACCTTTAGGAAGTATTTTGACATGTACATGGGTACTGTGGGATATTTGTGGATATCCTGAAGAAGAATGTTCTCAGTTAACCGAGGTTTGGATAATAACAAGGTTTATTAACCAAACAGATAGAAATATATATAGTACATAGAGAGAATGGCTGAGGACTTCGCCCCAGGTGATCAGCTGAAAATGACTCAGGTAAAATACCTGGGCCCTCATTCATCAATGTGTGCGTAGAACATGTTCTATTTCCACACGTAAGCACGGAATGTAGAACCAGTGTACGCACAGGGAAGTCGGGATTCATCACACGTGCGTACGCAGGCTCTACGCACACCTGTCATGATGAATCCCACCTTGGCTCTGCGCCGAGGCTCGTGCACACTTTCACGTATTTGCATACCAGAAACGCCCCGATTAACCATATACGGTAATGGAATACACCCATGAAATGTGGAAAAATGGACTAAGCCGAGGGAAGCGTGTCATGAGACAGGCTGACAGACGTGTACACTTACGGTGATGTCGGATATGATATCTATTAACCATTGCTGCCTGGGCAGCGCAAACACTAATAAATACCGCGCTGGAATATGACTGCCTTTTCCCGTGTTGTTTGATTAATACCCAGGGATTAAAGTTCTCCTCAATTTTATTCCAAATCGCGATGGATCTCCCGTCAATTTTCTACCTGCTGCATATGATTTCTAGAGGCATACTACAATCTATTTTGATGTCAGTATTGGGTAGCCTATATAAACAATAATACGAGAGCATATACAAGAACAATGAATCTCACTGCATGTATGATGTAGCCTGCCTTTCAATACATGAACTTGAATTCCATCATGTTTGTGTGCGGGACTCACAAGGCTGTTGTCACAATGGGTGGTACCGGTACAGTAATATTAACAGTCCACACAATATCACGATCCATGCCATAGCCTATGTTCTATTAGGACATGATCTGTGACGACAAATGTTCTAGAATGTTTGATTAAGATATCATACTCTGACAGCATGCCTATGATCAACAAAAACGCGAACTTGAATCCCATCATATACATAGTCTGTCCACTATCTGGTGTCATTGCAATGCGTTTTCTATTCTTTCTTATACAGTAAAAAGGGGGAAGAACACTATATTCATATGACTTGTATTCTGCTTACAGCTTCGAAATTCCACTTGTTTCGTTTAACGTAAAGCCTTTTAAATATAATCAAAACGTTCCCGTGTTTCTGCGGTCTGCGCAAAATAATAACGAGTTGAGCTTTATGATTTATGATGAATTGAAAATGGGGGACCCTGATGTAAACAAGACGAAAGTCTTTCTCTGGTCTGCATCCCCAATTAACAATTGTATGTACTGAGCTGTACTGTACTGTACCCATTCTGCAATCTGTTAATAAACTTTTCAATCAATCAATCAATCAAGCTACGCGGAGTGCAGTCAGTCAGTAGCCTACACCCCGTATATACCGATAACGCTATATAAACCATGCTGCATTCATTCTGAGAGAAAGATCTATTATTCCAAATGCTATTTATAGGGTTTTGACCATAATTACACTACTGTTGCTATTTTACAATGAACTATAATGAACTACGGTTCGTACAGAAAATGCCAGTGTTATTATGCACAGAAGCTCATTTCCTTGTTATAATAATATATTCTACCACTGGGCTCTAAGTGTGCTCTGACCTGTGCGTAGACGTAAGCACGGAGTCAAGTTCAAATCGAAATTGATGAATCCCACTCTTTGCTTAGAAATGATCGTACGCACAGGGTAAGCACAGATCTGTGCGTAGAACACGTTGATGAATGAGGGCCCTGGTTTGTTCTCGGGAGGAGCATTATATAGTTAAAAGGCGGGGAGGTGGTTCCATTTGATAGGTCAAGTGGGGGGGGGGGATACAGGATTGGGGAGAGGGGGGGGGGGACACAGGATTGGGGAGAAAGGGGAGGGGAATGTCTTTATATGAGAGAGTTGGGGACTCAATATATTATTCCACAGTTGGGGGAGGGGGGGGGGACACAGGATAGATACAGGGGAGGGGAATGTCTTTACATGAGAGAGTTGGGGAATCATTCTATTATTCCACAGTTACTCACTTTTCTCTATTATAATGTGGGTGAGATTAATATATATTATACCAGGATTATTTGGAACAGGTAATAGTGAATATATATGGTAATAGAATGGGACCGATGTAATCCATCGGTTATCAGATAATGAATGAAATAGAAAACAATTAAAATAATGAAAATGTTGGCCAATGTGGATCAAATATTTACATACGTGATTCATGACATGATTTACTGGACTAGTCTGTGTTATTTTGATATCAGAGATGTGGGGTGTGGGAATATCACCCTTTTCTTTTATTAATAATGGTCTGATTTAGCCACTCAAATACCTATATCAATGAGTGGTCCTCAACTCTGATATCAAACAACAATTAACATACTCATTAGAAGCTATAGTTGTGCACATATCTTGGCCTACCTCCAGTCGCTCACGTCGTGACTCAGACATTTAAGTGGTAACTATGTGTCTTCATGATAATATATATGGTAGCTAAGATCATGGTTGTATACATACAAACATAGTAATATTTACAATAGACATTACCTTAGTGGCTAATGTGTCAAAATAAGATTGAAAACCGTTAACCTAGTGGTTAATAAAAACTAACATGATTGATTATGGGAAAATGTTCAAAAAAAATATATATATATATATGCACAATTTATAATGATTCTTGATGAAATTACTTAAGATCCAGTTGTATTTAACCTGAGTTTGAGTGTCACTTTCATCTGTGATTGTCTCAGTTTTGTTGGTCTTTACTTAGAATCAGACAATTTTGTAACTTAAGTAATTCAAATGTGATGTAATGTGACCATGTGACCACTTCTTCCTTCAGCAATACATTTTAGCTCATTATTACTTGGCATTGTTAATGCTATCTCATTGATTTCATTTCATCACATCCTTAGTTCATCATTTTCCAGATACATACAATTGTGAGGCTGCATTTGTTTGTGAAGGTATTAATCTGAATGATGTCGCGTCGCTGTTGACAAGGTGCCGTGGATGCACTCCGAAATACTGGCCGCTATGAAAACCAGAGACAAAAAATGCTCTGAGTTTCGTAAAAGTCAGTCAAAGCTTACTAAAAGCACGAGCAGTGAACTCCAAGCCCACGTGACTGAACTCAAACTAGAAAGAAACAGACTAAGAAACGACGTAAACTCCATGATCAAAACTGCAAAAAAGAATTTCATCAATGACAAAACTGAGGAAAACAAAAACAAACCACGTGAACTTTGGAAATTACTCAATAATCAACTAGGATGCAGTAAAAAACTTAAAACCAGATTCTCAAACATAAACATAAAAACTGACAACACGCTCATCACAGACAAGCTGGATGTAGCCAATTACTTAAACATTTTCTTCACAAACATAGCCACAACACTGGTAAACAAACTACCCTCCCACTCAGGGCTTTATGGGGTAGAACACATAGTAGCTTTCTACAAAAACCTAGGGGTCCGCAAGGACGACTTCAAGCTGGAAACGGTAACAACAGATGAGGTACTCAATAAACTGAGCGCCCTCCAACCTAACAAGGCCACTGGCCATGACAACATCCCCTCCAAATTCCTCAGAGACTCAGCAGCCGCCATCACACCAATCATCACACACATAATAAACCTCTCCATAAAACAGGGACACGTCCCCAAGGACTTCAAAATTGCGAGGGTGACCCCTCTGCACAAAAAGGGCAGCAAATTAGACCCAGGCAACTACCGCCCTGTTTCTATTCTCACCTCCATCTCGAAAGTCATGGAAAAAATAGTCTACGAACAGGTCGAAAAGTACCTAGCGGAAAAAAATCTAATCTACGAATTCCAATCTGGCTTCAGAACATCCCACTCCACTGACACATGCCTTCTCTATTTGAATGACCACATCAAACAAGAGGTGGACGCAGGCAAATACTGCGGCATGGTCATGCTGGACCTACAAAAGGCCTTTGACACGGTCAATCACTCCATTCTGATTGACAAGCTAAAAGCAATTGGTTTTGATAGTCTATCAGTGAGCTGGATGCAATCCTACCTTGAGGGGAGGGAACAGATGGTGGAGGTAAACGGTACCCTATCCCCCCCCCTCACAGTGAGCTGTGGTGTTCCACAAGGAAGCATACTAGGACCGCTACTGTTCCTAATTTATGCAAATGACATGTCGTCAGCTTGTGACTGCAACTTGTTCCTGTTTGCGGACGACTCAGCCCTGCTGGTCTCTGACAAGAACAAGTTACAGGTTGAAAAAACCCTCAGCTCGGAACTAGGCAGAATCTGCATATGGCTCGCTGATAACAAACTATCATTACACATGGGCAAAACAGAGTCCATTCTCTTCGGTTCAAATAACAAACTCAGCAAGACCGACGGCTTCTCAGTTACAGTGGGTGACAATATTGTCACAAGGAAAGATGAAATTACCTACCTGGGGTCCATCCTAGAGGCTAATCTCTCCTGTGACAAAATGGCATCCAATGTAATAAAAAAAGTCAACCAACGAACTCGATTCTTGTACCGGATCTCCTCTCTGGTAAACAAGAACACCCTGAAGACTCTGGCAGGAGCACTCATTCAGGGGTACTACGACTATGCTTGCACCTCATGGTACCAAAGCACCTCAAAGGCGCTAAAAACAAAATTACAAACATCTCAAAACAAACTGGTCAGACTACTGCTTGACCTTACTCCTAGAACCCACCTCACCCCTGCCCATTTCGACAACCTAGGATGGCTTAGAGTAGACGACAGAGTACAACAACTTGCAATGGGCCTGGTCTACAAGATACACTACACGACCAAGGTACCCATGTACATGTCAAAATACTTCCCAAAGGTCAGTGAATACCACGATCACAACACCAGAGGGAGCTCCACAAATCATGTCAAACCCAGATTCGGCTCAAATAAGGGACTAAACACGTTTCGCAATTATGCCACATCAATGTGGAACGCCCTACCCAAAGCTGTAAAGGAATGTGGATCACTACCCACTTTCAAAACCTCTCTCAAGGGACACCTACGGGAGACTGCAATTCAACACTGGCCCCTGTAAATATCCTAACCCAATCATTCCAACCCCCTCCAATGTACAGTCATTTACCTAGTATGGTTTTGTCAATAGTTCAATGTACAATTGTGTTTGTTTGTACAGTGTCTCCTCCCCCCCCCCCTCAATGTACAGTGTTACTTGTTTATACAGTATGCCCCCCGCCCCCCCCCCCCCCCCAACCACCTCCAATGTAAATTACCCAGTATGGTTGTCAATATCCCAATGTACCCAACCCCCCCCACCCAACCTCCAATGTACAGTTTCTACGTCAAATGTATATACTCCCTTTTCTTGACTCCTTCTGTATCACAAACAGTACTGTATTTGCAAATCTGGTATGTCATAAATGTATAGATGTAGCAGTACTGACTATCTGTATGTCATGTATGTCATATATGTCTATATGAATTGAAAATGGGGGACCCTGATGGAAACAAGACAAACGTCTTTCTCAGGTCTGCATCCCCTTAACAATTGTATGTATTGAGCCGTACTGTATTGTACCCATTCTGCAATCTGTTAAATAAAGTTTTCATTCATTCATTCATTCATTCATTCATTCATTCATTCATTCATTTCATTCATTCATTTCATTCTCTGTCTTGTGGCAGGGCCAAACAGTAACACAGTAAAAATTAAATAAATACATAATAATGTGGACAATGTGTGTTCAGATGCCTCTTGGTCCACAGGTCTCTGATGATGTCTCTCTTCTTGACGGTGCAGTCGGGAACATTCACTCCTCTATCATTCAGAGGGGGCCTATAGGAGGTCACCATCCACTTCCTGTGTGCCTCGTCAAGGGTCACCGGTAGTGGCCTTGTGGACTCTTTTCCTGGAGTCTATGTTGTTCTTCACCACTGTGCTCACGCTTGGCTTTTATCAGGCCCAGAGACATGGTCGGCCTTCCGTTCCTTGTTATCGCGGTACCGCTTAGTGGAGGGCGAAGGTTTGCCAGACGCTCTCTCTCACACGGATGGTGGAGATACACATGGCCTTGGTCTGTCGTAGGCTGCCGGGGTGGCGCAGCATGTCGTCCTTTCTGTGTCTGCTCCCCTTCCTTTGGGGACGTCTATGGCGGCTCTCTCAGGTTGTGTCGTCGCCCTGGTTGTGCTCCCCTTCGTTTGGTCTGCCATGGGCCGCATGTCGTTCGTGGTTCAGGTCAATCACGAGTCACTCCTTCTCACTTGTCGTGTCCTCTCACCAATGTGATCTGAGGATGATACAATTGTCTTAGAAAACTCCTCACATAAATGATTCAACACCTTTCTGCTAAAGAGGAAAATCATTTTGGGGTTAATTCAATTAATTGTAAATAAATCACTTAAAGGGGAACTATCTTATAAATGGCCTTTTTCAGTGTTTAGCATTGTTTCCTAGCTATGTGGACTTATATTAATATGATCTATGTCTCTAATTCTCATATTGGCGCATTCTTCCAATTCTCCTCTCACAATATTCACCCTCACTGAACTGAGTCATCTGAAAATGTGATGATTTGTGATGTCAGAAAGACACCGCTGCATGTTAATGTTCAGGCGGGCAGTGGTTTAGGTGGCCAGGCTCAAAACGGCTCGAGATCTTGAGGTAGAAAAATGCTGTTTTTGAGGACTTGATTAGAAATACGCTCTGCATCTTCTGGCCGCCTCAGACCTACTCCTATCCAAGCTCCGGGAGGGTCATCAAAGAGAAGTCGCCTATTCTCAGTCCTTGCCCCACAATGGTGGAATGAACTACCCACCCCAGTTAGGACAGCCGAAACACGTCCAATCTTTCGCCGTCGACTAAAGACGCACTTCTTCAACCATTATCTGAATAAAAAAAAAAAAAAAAAAAAAAAAAAATCTAACCATACTGTCATGCACTTGTCCTAATAAACTAACCTACACTGTAGCACTCAACACTTTGATGAACATTGTTACTCAGCTGATAGAGTTGTGCTCTTCCTGATGGCTTGTCGTACAGAACTTGTAAGTCGCTTTGGATAAAAGCGTCAGCTAAATGACTAAATGTAAAATGTAAATGTAAAAATACAAAACAATGAATTAAAAAAAATATATAATTACAGAGGTGTTCCATAAACTCACAGGAAATGTGTAAAAGTGCCCAAATAGTGAAAGACATAGTAAAATAGTTCCCCTTTAATTGAAAATAGGAAATGCAAGCCAATTGCATTAGCAGTGGGTCCTTATGTCAAGAAGGTCACATTCACTACAATCTTATCAGATCTTGTATCTAACTAGATCTTACAGCATTAGGCTTTAAATACAATTGTAAATGAATGGGCAAAGTCTTGAATCAGACAAAATAGCTCTTTGTCTTCATAGTCTGTGATGTTAAATTGAAGTTGATCTTACCTCAGGATGTGTGTGATGGGTGTGCCTCAGGATACTTACCTCGTCACGCCTTCTCTGGCTTTCCTTACACCTCTAGTGTGGCTCATGTGACACGATATTAGCATAGAGAAAAACACAAACAACAACCTCTAGGCAGCCAGGCAGTTATTTTTGCATGAAATACATCCATTCCTTTTCTCGTCTACTCTTAAGTAGCATTAATTCAATTACCTCTAATATATCTTGTGCATTTTGATAATCATTGTGTAAATGATTATCCTGCTTCCAACTGATACAATTAAATCTAACCCTAACTAACCTTACTGTCATGCACTTGTCCTAATAAAACTAACCTACACTGTGGCACTCAACACTTTGATGAACATTGTTACTCAGCTGATAGAGTTGTGCTCTTCCTGATGTCCTGTCGCACAGAATCTGTGAGTCGCTTTGGATAAAAGTGTCAGTTGAATGATCAATGTTGTTGATAATCAATCAGTCCCGTTTTTTTTGTGCGTGCACACATTCTAAATTCTGTGCTTACGTATGAAAATAGAATACTTTCTGAGAAAAATTGATAAATGAGGGCCCTGGTTTGTTCTCGGGAGGAGCATTATATAGTTAAAAGGGGGGAGGTGGTTCCATTTGATAGGTCAAGTGGGGGGGGGATACAGGATTGGGGAGAGGGGGGGGGGGACACAGGATTGTGGAGAAAGGGGAGGGGAATGTCTTTATATGAGAGAGTTGGGGACTCAATATATTATGCCACAGTTGGGGGAGGGGGGGGGGACACAGGATAGATACAGGGGAGGGGAATGTCTTTACATGAGAGAGTTGGGGAATCATTCTATTATTCCACAGTACCTTAGTCCTATAGTGCATCTTGTAGACCAGGCCCATTGCAAGTTGCTGTACTCTGTCTTCTACTCTAAGCCATCCTAGGTTGTCAAAGTGGGCAGGGGTGAGGTGGGTTCTGGGGGTAAGGTCAAGTAGTAGTCTGACCAGTTTGTTTTGTGATGTTTGTAATTTTGTTTTAAGCGCCTTTGAGGTGCTTTGGTACCATGAGGTGCACGCATAGTCGTAGTACCCTTGAATGAGTGCTCCTGCCAGAGTTTTCAGGGTATTCTTGTTTACCAGAGAAGAGATCCGGTACTAGAATCTAGTTCGTTGGTTGACTTTTTTTATTACATTGGATGCCATTTTGTCACAGGAAAGATTTGCATCTAGGATGGAACCCAGGTAGGTAATTTCGTCTTTCCTTGTGACAATATTGTCACCCACTGTAACTGAGAAGCTGTCGGTCTTGCTGAGTTTGTTATTTGAACCGAAGAGAATGGACTCTGTTTTGCCCATGTGTAATGATAGTTTGTTATCAGCGAGCCATATGCAGATTTTGCCTAGTTCCGAGCTGAGGGTTTTTTCAACCTGCAACTTGTTCTTGTCAGAGACCAGCAGGGCTGAGTCGTCCGCAAACAGGAACAAGTTGCAGTCACAGGCTGACGACATGTCATTTGCATAAATTAGGAAGAGTAGCGGTCCTAGTATGCTTCTTTGTGGAACACCACAGCTCACTGTGAGGGGGGGGGGATAGAGTACCGTTTACCTCTACCATCTGTTCTCTCCCCTCCAGGTAGGATTGCATCCAGCTCACTGATAAGCTATCAAAACCAATTGCTTTTAGCTTGTCAATCAGAATGGAGTGATTGACAGTGTCGAAGGCCTTTTGTAGGTCCAGCATGACCATGCCGCAGTATTTGCCCGCGTCCACCTCTTGTTTGATGTGGTCGTTCAAATAGAGGAGGCATGTGTCAGTGGAGTGGGACGTTCTGAAGCCAGATTGGAATTCGTAGATTAGTACGTAGATTAGTAGATTAGTACACTAGTACATTAGTACACAGCTAGGTGTAGTGTATCGGAGGGGACACGTGATGCAAGGCTTCTATCCTCCCTACAACCGGCCAGTGGGGGGCATATGCGAGCAACGTTCAAGACAGGGGAGGGGAGAATTGGCACAACGGAATTGGGATGGGAGAAAAATAGAAAAAGAGGAGAAAAAGTGGATAAAAAATATAATTAACTCCAACCCAGATAGCAGATCAGAACTAAGAAATGTAAACAAAGTGCGATACCAAGCAGGGCTCTTTTGCCTAGAGGTCGCTGTTTGACGGCATTAAATGTTCTACCCTTGAATACATCGCCGAACACAAACCTTGTATTCCTGATTAGAATGGGTTAATAAGAACATGTCCAAGGCTATAACTGTGAAGGCAGACTCATTGATATTGATATCCCCATCATCACAGCACCTGATATTAAAAGAAACCTTGCCAGATGACAAAAAAAAGAAAAAACTTGTCAAGTCGCTCTCTCCCCTGCGGGCCTGGTTCTTAGCTTTCCTTTTGTCTGTACAGGGATACGGACACGTCTGTCATTTGACCGTCTCCCTGCGCTGTGTACACGTTAGATCTAGACTTGACAGACCATGAATCATGTGTTAGGAAACTAGGTTAGAGCACAATAGCCTCTTCATAAACGGCTAGGTGTAGTAGCTAGGTGTAGCAGCTAGGTGTAGCAGCTAGGTGTAGCAGCTAGGTGTAGCAGCTAGGTGTAACAGCTAGGTGGAGCAGCTAGGAGGCAGCTAGGTGTAGCAGCTAGGTGTAGCAGCTAGGTGTAGCAGCTAGGTGTAGCAGAGAGGTGTAGCAGCTAGGAGGCAGCTAGGTGTAGCAGCTAGGTGTAGCAGCTAGGTGTAGTAGCTAGGTGTAGCAGCTAGGTGTAGCAGCTAGGTGTAGCAGCTAGGTGTAGCAGCTAGGAGGCAGCTAGGTGTAGCAGCTAGGTGTAGCAGCTAGGTGGAGCAGCTAGGTGTAGCAGCTAGGTGTAGCAGCTAGGTGTAGCAGCTAGGTGGAGCAGCTAGGTGTAGCAGCTAGGTGGAGCAGCTAGGTGTAGCAGCTAGGTGTAGTAGCTAGGTGTAGCAGCTAGGTGTAGCAGCTAGGTGTAGCAGCTAGGTGTAGCAGCTAGGTGTAGCAGCTAGGTAGAGCAGCTAGGTGTAGCAGCTAGGTGTAGCAGCTAGGTGTAGCAGCTAGGTGTAGCAGCTAGGTGGAGCAGCTAGGTTTAGCAGCTAGGAGGCAGCTAGGTGTAGCAGCTAGGTGTAGCAGCTAGGTGTAGCAGCTAGGTGGAGCAGCTAGGTGTAGCAGCTAGGTGTAGCAGCTAGGTGGAGCAGCTAGGTGTAGCAGCTAGGTGTAGCAGCTAGGTGTAGCAGCTAGGAGGCAGCTAGGTGTAGCAGCTAGGAGGCAGCTATGTGTAGCAGCTAGGTGTAGCAGCTAGGTGTAGCAGCTAGGTGTAGCAGCTAGGTGTAGCAGCTAGGTGGAGCAGCTAGGTGGAGCAGCTAGGTGGAGCAGCTAGGTGTAGCAGCTAGGTGTAGCAGCTAGGTGTAGCAGCTAGGTGGAGCAGCTAGGAGGCAGCTAGGTGTAGCAGCTAGGTGTAGCAGCTAGGTGTAGCAGCTAGGTGTAGCAGCTAGGTGTAGCAGCTAGGTGTAGCAGCTAGGTGTAGCAGCTATGGAGCAGCTAGGTGTAGCAGCTAGGTGTAGCAGCTAGGTGTAGCAGCTAGGTGTAGCAGCTAGGTGTAGCAGCTAGGTGTAGCAGCTATGGAGCAGCTAGGTGTAGCAGCTAGGTGTAGCAGCTAGGTGTAGCAGCTAGTTGGCAGCTAGGTGTAGCAGATAGGTGTAGCAGCTAGGTGTAGCAGCTAGGAGGCAGCTATGGAGCAGCTAGGTGTAGCAGCTAGGTGTAGCAGCTAGGTGGAGCAGCTAGGTGTAGCAGCTAGGTGTAGCAGCTAGGTGTAGCAGCTAGGTGTAGCAGCTAGGTGTAGCAGCTAGGTGGAGCAGCTAGGTGTAGCAGCTAGGTGTAGCAGCTAGGTGTAGCAGCTAGGTGTAGCAGCTAGGTGTAGCAGCTAGGTGTAGTAGCTAGGTGTAGCAGCTAGGTGTAGCAGCTAGGTGTAGCAGCTAGGTGTAGCAGCTAGGTGTAGCAGCTAGGTGTAGCAGCTAGGTGTAGCAGCTAGGTGTAGTAGCTAGGTGTAGCAGCTAGGTGTAGCAGCTAGGTGTAGCAGCTAGGTGTAGCAGCTAGGTGTAGCAGCTAGGTGTAGCAGCTAGGTGGAGCAGCTAGGTGGAGCAGCTAGGAGGCAGCTAGGTGTAGCAGCTAGGTGTAGCAGCTAGGTGTAGCAGCTAGGAGGCAGCTAGGTGTAGCAGCTAGGTGTAGCAGCTAGGAGGCAGCTAGGTGTAGCAGCTAGGTGTAGCAGCTAGGTGTAGCAGCTAGGTGTAGCAGCTAGGTGTAGCAGCTAGGTGTAGCAGCTAGGTGTAGCAGATAGGTGTAGCAGCTAGGTGTAGTAGCTAGGTGTAGCAGCTAGGTGTAGTAGCTAGGAGGCAGCTAGGTGTAGTAGCTAGGTGTAGCAGCTAGGTGTAGCAGCTAGGTGTAGCAGCTAGGTGTAGCAGCTAGGTGTAGCAGCTAGGTGTAGCAGATAGGTGTAGCAGCTAGGTGTAGCAGCTAGGAGGCAGCTAGGTGGAGCAGCTAGGAGGCAGCTAGGTGTAGCAGCTAGGTGTAGCAGCTAGGTGGAGCAGCTAGTTGGCAGCTAGGTGTAGCAGCTAGGTGTAGCAGCTAGGTGTAGCAGCTAGGTGTAGCAGATAGGTGTAGCAGCTAGGTGTAGCAGCTAGGAGGCAGCTATGGAGCAGCTAGGTGTAGCAGCTAGGTGTAGCAGCTAGGTGGAGCAGCTAGGTGTAGCAGCTAGGTGTAGCAGCTAGGTGTAGCAGCTAGGTGTAGCAGCTAGGTGTAGCAGCTAGGTGGAGCAGCTAGGTGTAGCAGCTAGGTGTAGCAGCTAGGTGTAGCAGCTAGGTGTAGCAGCTAGGTGTAGCAGCTAGGTGTAGTAGCTAGGTGTAGCAGCTAGGTGTAGCAGCTAGGTGTAGCAGCTAGGTGTAGCAGCTAGGTGTAGCAGCTAGGTGTAGCAGCTAGGTGTAGCAGCTAGGTGTAGTAGCTAGGTGTAGCAGCTAGGTGTAGCAGCTAGGTGTAGCAGCTAGGTGTAGCAGCTAGGTGTAGCAGCTAGGTGTAGCAGCTAGGTGGAGCAGCTAGGTGTAGCAGCTAGGAGGCAGCTAGGTGTAGCAGCTAGGTGTAGTAGCTAGGTGTAGCAGCTAGGTGTAGTAGCTAGGTGTAGCAGCTAGGTGTAGCAGCTAGGTGTAGCAGCTAGGTGTAGCAGCTAGGTGTAGCAGCTAGGTGTAGCAGCTAGGTGTAGCAGCTAGGTGTAGCTGCTAGGTGTAGCAGCTAGGTGTAGCAGCTAGGAGGCAGCTAGGTGTAGCAGCTAGGTGTAGCAGCTAGGTGTAGCAGCTAGGTGTAGCAGCTAGGTGTAGCAGCTAGGTGTAGCAGCTAGGAGGCAGCTAGGTGTAGCAGCTAGGTGTAGCAGCTAGGTGTAGCAGCTAGGTGTAGTAGCTAGGTGTAGCAGCTAGGTGTAGTAGCTAGGAGGCAGCTAGGTGTAGCAGCTAGGTGTAGCAGCTAGGTGTAGCAGCTAGGTGTAGTAGCTAGGTGTAGCAGCTAGGTGTAGCAGCTAGGTGTAGCAGCTAGGTGTAGCAGCTAGGTGTAGCAGCTAGGAGGCAGCTAGGTGTAGCAGCTAGGAGGCAGCTAGGTGTAGCAGCTAGGAGGCAGCTAGGTGTAGCAGCTAGGAGGCAGCTAAGTGTAGCAGCTAGGTGTAGCAGCTAGGAGGCAGCTAGGTGTAGCAGCTAGGTGTAGCAGCTAGGAGGCAGCTAGGTGTAGCAGCTAGGTGTAGCAGCTAGGTGTAGCAGCTAGGTGTAGCAGCTAGTTGGCAGCTAGGTGTAGCAGCTAGGTGTAGCAGCTAGGTGTAGCAGCTAGGTGTAGCAGCTAGGTGTAGCAGCTAGGTGTAGCAGCTAGGTGTAGCAGCTAGGTGTAGCAGCTAGGTGTAGCAGCTAGGTGTAGCAGCTAGGTGTAGCAGCTAGGTGTAGTAGCTAGGTGTAGCAGCTAGGTGTAGCAGCTAGGTGTAGCAGCTAGGTGTAGCAGCTAGGTGTAGTAGCTAGGTGTAGCAGCTAGGTGTAGTAGCTAGGTGTAGTAGCTAGGTGTAGCAGCTAGGTGTAGCAGCTAGGAGGCAGCTAGGTGTAGCAGGTAGGTGTAGCAGCTAGTTGTAGCAGCTAGGTGTAGCAGCTAGGTGTAGCAGCTAGGTGTAGCAGCTAGGTGTAGCAGCTAGGTGTAGCAGCTAGGTGTAGCAGCTAGGTGTAGCAGCTAGGTGTAGTAGCTAGGAGGCAGCTAGGTGTAGCAGCTAGGTGTAGCAGCTAGGAGGCAGCTAGGTGTAGCAGCTAGGTGTAGCAGCTAGGTGTAGCAGCTAGGTGTAGCAGCTAGTTGGCAGCTAGGTGTAGCAGCTAGGTGTAGCAGCTAGGTGTAGCAGCTAGGTGTAGCAGCTAGGTGTAGCAGCTAGGTGTAGCAGCTAGTTGGCAGCTAGGTGTAGCAGCTAGGTGTAGCAGCTAGGTGGAGCAGCTAGGTGTAGCAGCTAGGTGGAGCAGCTAGGTGTAGCAGCTAGGTGTAGCAGCTAGGTGTAGCAGCTAGGTGTAGCAGCTAGTTGGCAGCTAGGTGTAGCAGCTAGGTGGAGCAGCTAGGTGTAGCAGCTAGGTGTAGCAGCTAGGTGTAGCAGCTAGGTGTAGCAGCTAGGTGTAGCAGCTAGGTGTAGCAGCTAGGTGTAGCAGCTAGGAGGCAGCTAGGTGTAGCAGCTAGGAGGCAGCTAGGTGTAGCAGCTAGGTGTAGTAGCTAGGTGTAGCAGCTAGGAGGCAGCTAGGTGTAGCAGCTAGGTGTAGCAGCTAGGTGTAGCAGCTAGGAGGAGCAGCTAGGTGTAGCAGCTAGGTGTAGCAGCTAGGTGTAGCAGCTAGGTGTAGCAGCTAGGTGTAGCAGCTAGGTGTAGCAGCTAGGTGTAGCAGCTAGGTGTAGCAGCTAGGTGTAGCAGCTAGGAGGCAGCTAGGTGTAGCAGCTAGGTGTAGCAGCTAGGTGGAGCAGCTAGGTGTAGCAGCTAGGTGGAGCAGCTAGGTGTAGCAGCTAGGTGTAGCAGCTAGGAGGCAGCTAGGTGTAGCAGCTAGGTGGAGCAGCTAGGTGGAGCAGCTAGGTGTAGCAGCTAGGTGTAGCAGCTAGGTGTAGCAGCTAGGTGTAGTAGCTAGGTGTAGCAGCTAGGTGTAGCAGAGAGAGGAGGCAGCTAGGTGTATCAGCTAGGTGTAGCAGCTAGGTGTAGCAGCTAGGAGGCAGCTAGGTGTAGCAGCTAGGTGTAGCAGCTAGGTGGAGCAGCTAGGTGTAGCAGCTAGGTGGAGCAGCTAGGTGTAGCAGCTAGGTGTAGCAGCTAGGAGGCAGCTAGGTGTAGCAGCTAGGTGTAGCAGCTAGGAGGCAGCTAGGTGTAGCAGCTAGGTGTAGCAGCTAGGAGGCAGCTAGGTGTAGCAGCTAGGTGGAGCAGCTAGGTGTAGTAGCTAGGTGTAGCAGCTAGGTGTAGCAGCTAGGTGTAGCAGCTAGGAGGCAGCTAGGTGTAGCAGCTAGGTGTAGCAGCTAGGTGGAGCAGCTAGGTGTAGCAGCTAGGTGGAGCAGCTAGGTGTAGCAGCTAGGTGTAGCAGCTAGGAGGCAGCTAGGTGTAGCAGCTAGGTGGAGCAGCTAGGTGGATCAGCTAGGTGTAGCAGCTAGGTGTAGCAGCTAGGTGTAGCAGCTAGGTGTAGTAGCTAGGTGTAGCAGCTAGGTGTAGCAGAGAGAGGAGGCAGCTAGGTGTATCAGCTAGGTGTAGCAGCTAGGTGTAGCAGCTAGGTGTAGCAGCTAGGTGTAGCAGCTAGGTGTAGCAGCTAGGAGGCAGCTAGGTGTAGCAGCTAGGTGGAGCAGCTAGGTGTAGCAGCTAGGTGTAGCAGCTAGGTGTAGCAGCTAGGAGGCAGCTAGGTGGAGCAGCTAGGTGTAGCAGCTAGGTGTAGCAGCTAGGTGTAGCAGCTAGGTGTAGCAGCTAGGAGGCAGCTAGGTGGAGCAGCTAGGTGTAGAAGCTAGGTGTAGCAGCTAGGTGTAGCAGCTAGGTGTAGCAGAGAGAGGAGCAGCTAGGTGTAGCAGCTAGGTGTAGCAGCTAGGTGTAGCAGCTAGGTGTAGCAGCTAGGAGGCAGCTAGGTGTAGCAGCTAGGTGTAGCAGATAGGTGTAGCAGCTAGGAGGCAGCTAGGTGTAGCAGCTAGGTGTAGCAGATAGGTGTAGCAGCTAGGTGTAGTAGCTAGGAGGCAGCTAGGTGTAGCAGCTAGGAGGCAGCTAGGAGTAGCAGCTAGGTGGAGCAGCTAGGTGTAGCAGCTAGGTGTAGCAGCTAGGTGTAGCAGCTAGGTGTAGCAGCTAGGTGTAGCAGCTAGGTGTAGCAGCTAGGTGGAGCAGCTAGGTGTAGCAGCTAGGTGTAGCAGCTAGGTGTAGCAGCTAGGAGGCAGCTAGGTGTAGCAGCTAGGTGTAGCAGCTAGGTGTAGCAGCTAGGAGGCAGCTAGGTGTAGTAGCTAGGTGTAGCAGATAGTTGGCAGCTAGGTGTAGCAGCTAGGTGTAGCAGCTAGGTGTAGCAGATAGTTGGCAGCTAGGTGTAGCAGCTAGGTGTAGCAGCTAGGTGTAGCAGCTAGGTGTAGCAGATAGTTGGCAGCTAGGTGTAGCAGCTAGGTGTAGCAGCTAGGTGTAGCAGCTAGGTGTAGCAGCTAGGTGTAGCAGCTAGGTGTAGCAGCTAGGTGTAGCAGCTAGGTGTAGCAGCTAGGTGTAGCAGCTAGGTGTAGCAGCTAGGTGTAGTAGCTAGGTGTAGCAGCTAGGTGTAGCAGCTAGGTGTAGCAGCTAGGAGGCAGCTAGGTGTAGCAGCTAGGTGTAGCAGCTAGGAGTAGCAGATAGTTGGCAGCTAGGTGTAGCAGCTAGGAGGCGGCTATGTGGAGCAGCTAGGTGGCAGCTAGGTGTAGCAGCTAGGAGGCAGCTAGGTGTAGCAGCTAGGTGTAGCAGCTAGGAGGCAGCTAGGTGTAGCAGCTAGGTGTAGCAGCTAGGTGTAGCAGCTAGGTGGAGCAGCTAGGTGGAGCAGCTAGGTGTAGCAGCTAGGAGGCGGCTATGTGTAGCAGCTAGGTGGAGCAGCTAGGTGGAGCAGCTAGGTGTAGCAGCTAGGAGGCAGCTAGGTGTAGCAGCTAGGTGGAGCAGCTAGGTGGAGCAGCTAGGTGTAGCAGCTAGGAGGCAGCTAGGTGTAGCAGCTAGGTGGAGCAGCTAGGTGTAGCAGCTAGGTGTAGCAGCTAGGTGTAGCAGCTAGGTGTAGCAGCTAGGTGTAGCAGCTAGGTGTAGTAGCTAGGTGTAGCAGCTAGGAGGCAGCTAGGAGGCAGCTAGGTGTAGCAGCTAAGTGTAGCATTTAGGAGGCAGCTAGGTGTAGCAGCTAGGAGGCAGCTAGGAGGCAGCTAGGTGTAGCAGCTAGGTGTAGCAGCTAGGAGGCAGCTAGGTGTAGCAGCTAGGTGTAGCAGCTAGGAGGCAGCTAGGTGTAGCAGCTAGGTGTAGCAGCTAGGTGTAGCAGCTAGGTGTAGTAGCTAGGTGTAGCAGCTAGGTGTAGTAGCTAGGAGGCAGCTAGGTGTAGCAGCTAGGAGGCAGCTAGGTGTAGCAGCTAGGTGTAGCAGCTAGGAGGCAGCTAGGTGTAGCAGCTAGGAGGCAGCTAGGTGTAGCAGCTATCTGTGTGAAATGACAGCTCCTGAAATGTTTGTTGGATTTTAATGGATTTTTACAACCTCATTCTCCTGTCTGACAAGGAATTGTACAACCAGTTGTAAAGGTCTGTAGTATCTAATCTGATTTAAAAAACAGTGGACTACTTATCCTGTTTTGGGAACTTTTGTGAATTTGTCCTCTGCTTTGTTAGCAGTAGCCTAGCCTAGCTGGCTCTGTTAGCAATTAGCCAAGAGCTGGAAGACCTGCAGTAGCCTAGCTGGCTCTACTAGCCCTGCTATCAATCCAGTCCAGAGTATAAACTAACGTTATGATACAGAAGGCTAATGTTATGATACAGAAAGCTAACGTTATGATGCAGAAAGCTAACATTATGATGCAGAAAGCTAACGTTATGATACAGAAAGCTAACGTAATGATACAGAAGGCTAACGTTATGATACAGAAAGCTAACGTTATGATGCAGAAAGCTAACGTTATGATGCAGAAAGCTAACGTTATGATGCAGAAAGCTAACGTTATGATACAGAAAGCTAACGTTATGATACAGAAAGCTAACGTTATGATACAGAAATCTAACGTTATGATACAGAAGTCTAGTGACTCTGTCTGCGGTGTGACAGTGGCCATCTACTGCGCCGTGAGGCCAGTGAGTCTAGTGACTCTGTCTGCGGTGTGACAGTGGCCGTCTACTGCGCCGTGAGGCCGGTGAGTATAGTGACTCTGTCTGCGGTGTGACAGTGGCCGTCTACTGCGCCGTGAGGCCGGTGAGTCTAGTGACTCTGTCTGCGGTGTGACAGTGGCCGTCTACTGCGCCGTGAGGCTGGTGAGTCTAGTGACTCTGTCTGCGGTGTGACAGTGGCCGTCTACTGCGCCGTGAGGCTGGTGAGTCTAGTGACTCTGTCTGCGGTGTGACAGTGGCCGTCTACTGCGCCGTGAGGCTGGTGAGTCTAGTGACTCTGTCTGCGGTGTGACAGTGGCCGTCTACTGCGCCGTGAGGCCGGTGAGTCTAGTGACTCTGTCTGCGGTGTGACAGTGGCCGTCTACTGCGCCGTGAGGCCGGTGAGTCTAGTGACTCTGTCTGCGGTGTGACAGTGGCCGTCTACTGCGCCGTGAGGCCGGTGAGTATAGTGACTCTGTCTGCGGTGTGACAGTGGCAGTCTACTGCGCCGTGAGGCCGGTGAGGTTAGTGACTCTGTCTGCGGTGTGACAGTGGCCGTCTACTGCGCCGTGAGGCCGGTGAGTCTAGTGACTCTGTCTGCGGTGTGACAGTGGCCGTCTACTGCGCCGTGAGGCCGGTGAGTCTAGTGACTCTGTCTGCGGTGTGACAGTGGCCGTCTACTGCGCCGTGAGGCCGGTGAGTCTAGTGACTCTGTCTGTGGTGTGACAGTGGCAGTCTACTGCGCCGTGAGGCCGGTGAGTCTAGTGACTCTGTCTGCGGTGTGACAGTGGCAGTCTACTGCGCCGTGAGGCCGGTGAGTCTAGTGACTCTGTCTGCGGTGTGACAGTGGCCGTCTACTGCGCCGTGAGGCCGGAGTCTAGTGACTCTGTCTGCGGTGTGACAGTGGCCGTCTACTGCACCGTGAGGCCGGTGAGTCTAGTGACTCTGTCTGCGGTGTGACAGTGGCCGTCTACTGCACCGTGAGGCCGGTGAGTCTAGTGACTCTGTCTGCGGTGTGACAGTGGCCGTCTACTGCACCGTGAGGCCGTGAGTCTAGTGACTCTGTCTGCGGTGTGACAGTGGCCGTCTACTGCACCGTGAGGCCGGTGAGTCTAGTGACTCTGTCTGCGGTGTGACAGTGGCAGTCTACTGCACCGTGAGGCCGGTGAGTCTAGTGACTCTGTCTGCGGTGTGACAGTGGCCGTCTACTGCGCCGTGAGGCCGGTGAGTCTAGTGACTCTGTCTGCGGTGTGACAGTGGCAGTCTACTGCGCCGTGAGGCCGGTGAGTCTCGTGACTCTGTCTGCGGTGTGACAGTGGCAGTCTACTGCGCCGTGAGGCCGGTGAGTCTCGTGACTCTGTCTGCGGTGTGACAGTGGCCGTCTACTGCGCCGTGAGGCCGGTGAGTCTAGTGACTCTGTCTGCGGTGTGACAGTGGCAGTCTACTGCGCCGTGAGGCCGGTGAGTCTCGTGACTCTGTCTGCGGTGTGACAGTGGCAGTCTACTGCGCCGTGAGGCCGGTGAGTATAGTGACTCTGTCTGCGGTGTGACAGTGGCCGTCTACTGCGCCGTGAGGCCGGTGAGTCTAGTGACTCTGTCTGCGGTGTGACAGTGGCCGTCTACTGCGCCTTGAGGCCGGTGAGTCTAGTGACTCTGTCTGCGGTGTGACAGTGGCCGTCTACCGTCCTGCACGGTGGTGAATCTCCGCTCACCATTATTGGAAAATACCATCAACATTGACACTGGAGGCTTAGAGTCTAGAGAGAGACGGGGGCTTCATAAATATTTTAACAACCCTCTTCCAACAATTTATACCACTGTTTCCCCCGCGAGCGCTCCTCACCTATCTCACCTCCCTCTCCTCACCTATCTCACCTCCCTCTCCTCACCTATCTCACCTCCCTCTCCTCACCTATCTCACCTCCCTCTCTCCTCACCTATCTCACCTCCCTCTCCTCACCTATCTCACCTCCCTCTCCTCACCTATCTCACCTCCCTCTCCTCACCTATCTCACCTCCCTCTCCTCACCTATCTCACCTCCCTCTCCTCACCTATCTCACCCCCTCTACCTCCCTCTCCTCACCTCTTACCTCCCTCTCCTCACCTATCTCACCTCCCTCTCCTCACCTCTCACCTCCCTCTCCTC
>NW_028169516.1:0-29270 GCF_963971535.1 Notolepis coatsorum | reverse complement strand
GGCATGTTTCAGCATCAGCTATAGGCGGTGAGGTGACACGACAGTGGCTCTGCTCTAAGCGGACACAGCTGATTAACAGTTGTTATCAGTGCTACTGGCTTGTATGATCTATTTTGCAGCGGAGCCGATAGAAGGTAGTGTATTTTGCATTTTGTATTTATTTATTAACACAGTTAAACAAAAGTAAAAAAAAAAAAAAACATAATAAGTTATAACCATATTGTGAAGGAGAAGTTAGAAACCTAGAGGCTTATCGAGAACTTTCCCTGTTTTGTCAAATCAAACATCAAAAAATATACATGTTATAAAATACCAGAATACATTCAAAAGATCCACCGCACAGAGAAACAAATTTGGCCCCATAATTACTCATGCGATCCGGATATGGCGTGAAACACAAAAAAAACATTCTAATCCACATAAATGGCATAATCATATACTCCCTTATTCAATAACAATGCACTCTTGATTGGAAAACGACCTATAAGATTCCCTATATGGGAAAAGCAAGGCACACACTCATTAGGTGATGTTTTTAACAAACAGGGTTTCTGTAGCTATGAAGAAATACGCAAAAAAAAATCTCACCAAGTCCACAAATTTTTTTTACACACAGTTATTGTTAAGTTTGAAGTCTCATGGTGTTCCATTAAAGATACCAATTGAACACCACAGATACCACAAATTCTTCTATGAAAGAGAGACATCGAGAGGTTTTGTTTCAGATTTTTATCATCAATTACTAACGTCCTCATATGAAACCCTCCACCTAGACTCCGTCTGGAGGAGGGATATACCAGACCTGGAAAGCGATTTTGATTGGCAAGAAGCCTGGGCAAATATTCGATTTACATCAAGGAACCCGGACCATCAACAAATACATCTTAACTATATTCACAAGACATACTTGACTCCTATAAGACTGAAAAAAATGGGTCTTAAACAAGACTCCAAATGCTCCTTATGTACAAATGGGGACGAGGGGACATTTATGCACATGTACTGGGACTGCCCACCAGTTAAAATATTCTGGAAAGAGGTGACCCAGCAATTATCAAATCTCTTAACTCTGAATATACCTGTACACCCCTCTGTACTACTGCTGAATGATGTTTTTGAGTATGCAGTAAATCCACAGCTAAAGAGATTGGTTTTATCGGGTATCACAGTGGCTAAAAAGCTGATAGCATCACGATGGTTCCAACTGGAAAAAATGTGCTGAAAGGTCTGGATTATTACATATCTCTATGTGATTTATCAAGAAATATCTACAGCTAGAATTTTGGGTCTCAATGAATCCAAAATGACAATGTGGTTAGAAGTGGTGGAGATAATAAAAGCTAGCATATAATGGTAGTGTCTGGTTAGGAGCGAGGTAAATGGATGGATTATCCAATGGGGGGTCCGGGAGGGGGGGTACGAGCTAGAGCATATGTGTGTAGGGTATTAGATAGCAGGTATTGGGGGTATATCCTGTATAAGACATTTAACTATAAGGTGATTTCATTGGATGTGCACTGTTAATAATGCTTGTATATCTTATCGTGTGTTGTCATGTTTGTCTATATGTTTGTTTAAAAAATTATAAAAAAATAAAACACAAAAAAAAAAAGATACGCTTTAATACAAACGTACATACACACAGTATATACATAGTGGATGGAGATATAGCATGAACAGGCAGAAGAAACAGTGGATGGAGATGGTAGAAGTGTGATTCTGCACCATACTGGCCCCCATGTTTTGGTATTAAAGACTGGAGTTTTGTTTAGGTGTGTCTTAATTCTCTCTCTCTCTCTCTCTCTCTCTCTCTCTCTCTCTGGTGTATGTAAAAGAGAAGAGAGGCAGGTGCTGTGAATAAGAGAGGAGATGGAGGGAGAGAGGGAGAGAAAGAGAGACAGAGGGAAGGAAGGAGTGAATTCATTTATTTTGCATTTATTTTAAATTTGTTGGACCTTATGGTGTTCTTGTTTTGTTCTTGACTTATTGTGATGTTTCTTCTTGACTTGTTTAAAGAAGACGTGTCCGGCCCATGGGGACATTAACGTGTGTTGTCGGGCCTTACAAATAAATTAGATTTGATTTGAAGGAAGGAGAGAGAGACAGAGGGATGAGACAAAGAGAAACAGACAGACAGAGAAGAGAGATGGTGAGAGAAAGAGACTTGGCTCAGAGGCCTCCAGGAGCGATGGAAGAATAAACCTTGATGTCTCATTCGTCATGCTTATTTACAGTACACACACACACACACGCACGCACGCACGCACGCACGCACGCACGCACGCACACACACACACACACACACACACACACACACACACACACACACACACACACACACACACACACACACACACACACACACACACACACATCCACACACACACACACACAGACACACACACACACACAGACACACACACACGCGCACACACATACACACACACACACACATGCAAGCAGACAAAATGGAAAAACACAATACCTGCCTACATCTAAACCTAAACACTTACCCATGTTAAAACAACACAACAACAGGAACTGGGGAGATGCAGACAGGGGAGGGGAAATTAAAATAGATGCCGCTGCCCTGGGGTATATAGCTTGGCCAACACAGTACCAGTTTGACCCAGAAGATACAGACAGGGCAGAAAGTGAAAACACAGTAGTGCATCTGAAGCTCAGTCAAAACACTGGTCCTCTGAAGGTTCTGGCCACATCTGCTTTGTCCCACAGCATCAAACCAGCTGGTGGTGGAGAATCAGTGGCTTGCTGTTCACAGTTCAATATCCAACCATTTATATGCTAAAAAGAGGCACTTAACTGGGGAGTGATGCTGCATTGTCAGCCCCAGTTGCCTATTGCTTAATGCCAAGTCAGTAGTGCTGCTTTTGCTTCCGCGTTTTCCCTGATTGGCTGCGCCATGCCCCGCGGCAGGCGCGGCAACCGCAGAGCAGAGCGGCAGAGCGAGCGGAGCGGCAGAGCGAGCGGAGCGGCAGAGCGCGAGCGGAATTATGTAACCGCCCTAGTAATCCGCCATAATTTTCATTCGGCGCTTCAGCTCACCTGGCAGAGCTGTGGTCCTGCGGTCCGTTGTTGACGAGTTCGAATCCCATCAAATTTTTTTTTTAACGTGATTTTTTTTTTAACGTGTATTCTTTCGCCGGTTAAGGTTAGGCATGGTTAAGGTTAAGGTTAGGCATTGTTTCGGAGTTGGTTAAGGTTAGAACGGTTAAGTTTAGGCACTGTTAAGGAGCTGGTTAAGGTTAGAGTTTGTCTTAGAGAATGGCAATATTCTTTCTATGGTTAAGGTTAGGCATGGTTAAGGTTAAGGTTAAGGTTAGGCATTGTTTCGGAGTTGGTTAAGGTTAGAACGGTTAAGTTTAGGCGCTGTTAAGGAGCTGGTTAAGGTTAGAGTTTGTCTTAGAGACAGCCTATTTCCGCACTGCCGCTCTCCCGCGTTGCCGCGGTCACATGGTCAAATTGTCACATTCTTGCACTACTGGCTTGTGAAAAAGCAACACGCGCCCCAGTTAGTGGATCTCTGAACCCACAGCAGTATAGATGGCTAGGAGCTGGAAAATGGAGGTAGATGGTGGATACTAACCAACACTGTAGATCCAGTACAGAGTGGGCTATTCACCGACGTGAGACCTCCGCTCACGGAATCTGTCTCTGTGTGTCGTGGGCTTGCCATCTTAACACTGGGCTGTCATTATAATGCTCAGGTGTATCTCCGTTACATCGTCACACACTTATGAGAGACTTGGAAAAAGGCATAGGCAGATCTTCCCATAATTAATGCAAACCTCCCACATCTGTGGCCACTCATTCACTAATCAGTGTATTGTCACAGTCCTGGGAACACAGCCATGGGGGAAACACAGAGGGTCATTCCATCACATTGGTTAAATTCACAAGATCGCAGGGCATCTTCACGTATTCATAAAACACTCAATAAACAAACAAAATGTTCCTGTCAACCTGTGACACACACACAAAGGAAGGACACACTCATTCACCCAGGGGTATGCTCTGACACACACACCCACACACACACACACACACACACACACACACACACACACACACACACACACACACACACACACACACACACACACACACACACACATTATGTCAACACACAATCATCCTCATTATCCCCCCCCCCCCCCCCCTCTCTCTCTCTCTCGCTCTCGCTCTCGCTCTCGCTCTCTCTCGCTCTCTCTCTCATCTCTATCTCTTCACAACCCCCCCCCCCCCCCCACTCTCATTCTGATGCAGAGTTGTGTAACTGGCCTTTTTTTTTGGATTATCTTTTTCCCCCTCCTTCTTTTTCCGATTTTTCTCCCATCCCACTGTTAGTCGTTATGCCAATTCCCAACCCCCTTCCTGGTTGTTGCGCACTTTCCCCAGCCTGGCCGCGCAGATTCTCACCGGGAGAGTGTAACCGCGTGTGGAAGGTCGCACTACCTCTCTCCAGATCCTACCCTTGCTGAGCAGGCGCCCCGACCGAACTGTAGGGGTCGCTGTCCACAACGCCCAGGACCAACCCACGGCTCCCCTCCCCCTAACTCAGCCAAACGAGTTAGTATAGCGATCAGCCCAAGCCAAGGCAATGCTGACTCTCCGGTAACTGGCCTTTGTTGAGACTGATGGGCCATTCTCACCCAAAGCAGCCATGTCTACCAGCCATGAGGTCAGGGGCGTAGCTGGGGGGGGGTAGCTTAGGATGATTCCAAGGGCCCAGCACTGAGGGGGGGCCCCAAAAAAAAAAAAAAAGACATCACTCAGGTGTATTATTGATGCTCTCATTGATACTATGTTTGTTTCTGAAGTGTGTGTGTGTGTGTGTGTGTGTGTGTGTGTGTGTGTGTGTGTGTGTGTGTGTGTGTGTGTGTGTGTGTGTGTGTGTGTGTGTGTGTGTGTGTGAGATATATAGAGAGAGGGGGGGGGGCTTTGGTAGACTATTGCATTGGTCCATTCATTGAAGATGAACGCAATGCGACATCCTTTACTAGGCTCACCCACCAACAGTGCAGGTGCTGAACTGCTGATCCGAATGTATAGGTAAAAACCATATTATGCGTTTTCATCAATAAAAAAATGGCCAAAAAAAATTCGCTCGCGCGCTTACGCGCGCTCGCATACACTGGGGGCCTACAAATACATTCTTTCATGGGGCCCAGAATCGGGAGCTACACCCCTGCATGAGGTACATACAAGGTACTGCATAATTATGCTCTTCTACATTGGAAATGTATTGACTGCAGCCGTTAGAATTGGCTCTAAGTAAGTCCGTTCCCATCTGACATTAGAATGTGTCTCCACATGCGTCTTGAGTCACCACTTGTGATCGGATCTCGCTTCCCCACTCAATATGCATGTAAACACTCGCGTACACCTACATTACTAAAGACGCATAATATAATATAATATAATAATATAATAAAGTGCATGCAGTGATTCCAGGAATTACTGTAAAATCCCTTTAATTTAGAGAGACTACACAGCTTTTCAAATGCCTCCCGACAGTGAGAATGGAATGGAATGGCATCACACTAAATAACCCTCTGGCCAGGTATGATTTTATTTTAACGTTACGCGCTGCTCGTCTTGGTTCCCTCTCTCTCTCTCTCTCTCTCTCTCTCTCTCTCTCTCTCTCTCTCTCTCTCTCTCTCTCTCTCTCTCTCTCTCTCTCTCTCTCTCTCTCATCAACTACCTTCACATTTGATTAATATGGATGTGAGATGACCCATGCACAACAGTGCTATTTACGCATGCATTATGCTGTATGATGGCTATCTATTTTGTTATTCTCCTTCCATATTCTCATTGTGGATATTAGCCTACAATTCAGCTTTGCCATCATCCAAATGTCCCAAAAGCTAGGGAGATATGGGAAGTGTGATGCAGGTAATGAAACCCCTCTCCAGGCAAGGCCAATACAGAACATCAGAATGATCAGAAATTGTATTTCCGAGCCAAGGGGTTTCCGCTCAGGTTGGACGGCTGCTTGAGTTTTTGAGCTCTGCGACCACTTCACATTATTTATTATAACGACGTTAATTTCACGTCATACGCTCATAGCACACTTCGTAACAATGTCCAAACAAGTACCAAACTGTGTGTGTGTGTGTGTGTGTGCAGTGTGCGAACCATAGCATGGTCTTTGGGTGAGCCAATGGGGGGGGGGGGGGGGGGGTGCGCCTCGCAGGGAGGAGTCAGACTGTCGGAGGATACTGTGATCGCAGATGTTACTGTAGCCTTTAGTAGGCCTTGTGTTGTGTATGTATGTATGTGACAAATAAACCTCTTGAATCCTGTCATATATTCAATCAGTTTCAGTAACTACAGAACTACAGACAACTCACTTGTTGATGTTGTGGTCCGGCCGTCTGCACAGCACATTCCATAATAAAAAAAAGTATCCATTTAGTTAGATAGATGATAGATCCAACACTGTCTACAGTATCTCGTGATTATCTCTCAGACTCCTGTTCTGATACGACCGCAGCAGGCGCCGGCACGGTCACCGGGCGTTGTCAGAGACATAATAGTCCCCACCGCAGCAGCACCAGCAGCAGGTGTAACGGCGTCGCCTGTAGATGATCCCGCCTCCTGCTGCTCTGTCAAGTCCATTGACTGCTTCACTTTCTTCGTGAAACCAAAATTGGTTAGGCTTACTTGTTGCATTTTTCGTTTAGACATTATCCATTCCTGAGTGACCTTATTTACCTGTCAAAACTATCACTGTCAACAAGTCACAGGTTACAACGTGGGTCAAGTTTGATTTGTGCCGTGCGTGCAGGCTGCAGCGCCGCCGCGCTCCGAATGGTAATTGCAAGAATAGCATGCATGTTGCCATAATACAGTACGTGTGTGAATTAGTGTGCAAATCATTAATCATACATCCAAAATAGCATACGTTTATTATTATACACGATGATGATACAGAAAATTACAGAAAAATGAGAAATGCATGGCAAAAGTAGCATTTATTTTCAGTAATTTAGAGACCCCCAAAAAATTCACAAATCATGTTTTCAGGGGAGCTGATGTCTGATCTAAGGGAGCCATGGCTCCCCCAGCTCCCCCGTGGATCGCACCCTGTACACAATGAAACAATATCTTTATCTATATCTTTATCTATATCAAGGACCACAATGGAAATAAGTCTTGACTTTTTTGTGTAGCATCCTTGACGTTTTTCTGGAATCTTGTATTTTTTTTTAAATGTCTAATCAAATAAAATAAAATATCACATGTCAAAACTACTTTAACACTTTGATTACCACTGGTGAACATGGTAAAACCCTGTTAAATGTCACCACCGACTTCAATGATAGCGTTGTGAACGCATATTCTCTCTCTTAAATGATGGCTATGTGTCTAATCTGCCTGTCGTTTATGGTGATGTCATCTGGATCATGGTCTGGACTGACTGGATCTCTTGACGGGGTAGGTGTCGTCGTCGTCGTCTTCTCCCTCTTCATCGTTGCCATAATCCAGGCCCCGGTTAGACTCCTGCCTGTCTCTCTCCTCCGCCTCCTCCTAATCCTCATCCTCCCACGGAGCCCACTCGTCTCCGCCAGCCACGTCATAAGCCAGGTTCAACAACTCATTATCATCATCACCATCACCATCATCATCATCTTCATCTTCATTTTCATCCTCCTCAATCTGCCTCTTGTGGCCCGCCTTGGCGTTGGCTAGCCTCCCCAGCTCCTCAAACACAGACTGCAGGGTGGCCATGTTCTGTGGCGTGTACTTCTCCTCCACATTCTCATTGGTGCGTTTGAAGGGGCTGTCGTGGTCAGAGGCCCTCCCCTGCTCCTGCTCCTCCCCCTCCCCTTCGCCCTCCTCATCCTCCTGGAACATCAGCGGGTGGTTCCTGTGGGACCTGGTGCCATGCTGCTGCTGTGCCCACGTGTGGCCGCTGTCCGTCGCTGTGGATCTTTGGCCTTTGCTCGAGGCAGCGTTGGGGCGAGCCAGAGAGGGTTTGGGGGATTCTTCTGTCTGCTGAAGCGTACTGAGCACTGCCTGCAGCCATTCTTGAGTCTTATCCTCCTTCTCCCCATCCTCCTCCTTCTCCTCCCGCTCCTCCTCCTCCTTCTCGTCTTGCCCAGCCTGGGCCTGGCTTTGGGCGGGGGAGGCCAGACTTAGCACGGTGCAGAGTTTTTCTGCTGCGTCCATGTCGTTGGCGTCAGACTCTGGGGTGAGGGGAGCCTGCTGTTGAGCGTATATGCCAGATCGTTGGCGGAGGTTCTCAATGTACTCCAAGGCTTTGAGCATGTCCGCATTGGGGCTCTGGTAGGGAGCTCCAGTCCGGGGGTCTGGCTCACTGCCCCTTAGCGAAGCCCCCTGGGTGCTGGAGGAGCCAAGCAGAAGGAGGAAGAGGAGGGGAGAGGAGAAGAGGAGGCAGGCGGTTCCTGCCATGGAGGTCTTGGGGAGAGACTGCATGGTATGGCCTGGAGAGAGAGAGAGCAGAACACTGACCTTTATGCATTAAGCTAACACTATTCACGCTGTTAATGCTATGGCATCTCCAACTGTCCTTCGCATCACTCAAATTAACACCACTCAAATAAAATAATTTAATATGTTATTTCCATTGACAAAGACAGTTCAATCGATATTTGTGAACATGAGCTATACTCTCTCCCAAAACCAGAAACAAGAGAAGTAAGAATAAAGTATAAAAGTCTGGAGCTGCTCCAATGAATGGGACACTGATTTTGTGGACCCACAGAACGTTTGTTTTCTTTTAGAAGTGAGTCTCATTCTATAGTAGTGATCTCAGTTCTATAAAATCTTCCACAATTCATTGTCTATGGAGCAGCTTCAGACTTCAAACACGTTTGAGTTTTAGCACTCTAGTTTTTGGATTAGGGAGAACATTGCTAATTTTCACTCATATTTTAGACCAGTCTTAGACCAGAGGAATAAATATGTATGAATTCTAAAATTGGGCGTAGTTCCTCTTTAAAGGGTCTTCTTCGGTGTGTTACTACCAGAGGTTGATGGACAACCAATTCAATGGTCAATTTATTTTGAATTTCCAGACCAGCATCTTGTTTGAGCCATGACTTCAGACGCTGGTCAAGGCCATGACTCCCCAGACTATTGCATTTATTGTAATGAGGCGTTAAATATTATGCTATCTTGAAAGGTAAGATAAGATCTTAATTAATCCCACAGGGAAATTGTTTAGCTCACTATGTAAACAGACGGCATATTGCTGTCTTGTGAGGGGGGGGGGGTTGATCACAACTCACTCTCATTGGAGTCAACAACAGCAGCTGTATTGACAATTTTAAAAAGAAATCCACTTGTAGTGATTGTGAAATCAAGTGTTAAACATAATGTGAGCTTTGTCTTTTAATGTAGGCTGCCACATAGTCGTTGCCATAGCTAAAAATAGAAAAATCCCCATTTATAGGGCATGAAGGGGGGTAGGAGCCCAAGCAACAAACGGACACTCCCACACCTACAATCTTTAATTTAATTTAAAATAGGGTAGCCTATACCTTAACCTTTGTTATGATGGACACCATGTCCAATTTTAAGTGGAGATGATGATTAACTAAAAGTATAGGCTATGCAAAAAGAATACATCAAATAGGTTCTAAGAGGACAGATTATGTATGAGCTCAAAGAGGAAGGGACTCAACCCCGCATATGTGAATTACATTTGTATTGCTACTCTCTGCAGGTCTTGTCTTGTTGCTTGTATTTTCAACTCAGGGAATGAAACTGAATTTAAAATCGTAAAAGCGCTGATTGTTTGCCGAGAGCTGTAACAGCATGGGCATTCAGCTGGCTTACCCTACTTTATACTATATTATTGTCATTCGTTTAATGTAGTCAGTCTTACATTGGCACTGCTTTAACGTTGCATTTACCCATAATCCATTGCTGTATTAGACCCATGTGCCAGTATAACTTTTGTAAAGTAATGAAGCACAAATGTAAAGTTAATCAATACACAATGAAACAATATCTGTATCTATATCTTTATCTATATCAAGGACCACAATGGAAATAAGTCTTGACTTTTTTGTGTAGCATCCTTGACGTTTTTCTGGAATCTTGTATTTTTTTTTAAATGTCTAATCAAATAAAATAAAATATCACATGTCAAAACTACTTTTAACACTTTGATTACACCTGGTGAACATGGTAAAACCCTGTTAAATAAGTAAAGATTCCGTGATAAAAGGCATTTACTGGAATATTCTAGAATACACAAAACCGTTTTCATTTTTTGGCCTATTTATGAATCGTTTTCAAATAAACGCTAGATTATCGATAGTATGTGTACTTATGCACGCTATAGAGGCGGGCTGAAAAAAATATTCTCTAATTTCCTCATCAGTGATTGTTACAAAGGATCAGATTAAACCGAATATATATATTTATTGATTGATATATATTGCATAGTATTTGTATATCGTTTGATATCCCTTGTATATTCCTTGTACATATACACGGAATATCCCTTTAGCCCAGACCATAATATTTCATTCTCCTATTGGACAGCGGTCCACAGGCGCCAGAGCCATGCCTCCGGAGTCAGGTTCAAAGTCACCGTCAAGACATGTCTATACATGCCCGGCCTTGCCCAGGGATACGAGACAGAAATGAGGTTGGCACTAGATTGTTCGCCGTGCATATAAATATGGCGCAGGTGAATACAGAAGTAGAGTTACCCAATAAGTTGAAGCCTCACCCACGATACTCTGTGCGGTGAAGTATGGCCTGTTTGGCCCCAAATAGAGCATTGAGACCGCGTGCGAATTAATAACTGAATTGTCAGAGTTTGGCGCTATACCGTCGAGTGCGACATATTTCTATTAAGTCAGTAATAGTCTATTTGTGTATAGTGTATCGTGCGGCTAAAGTTCTACAGTGACCAGCATCACCAACGCTTCCTCGTATCAGCTAGAGTGCTTATCCAGGCTGGGCTGCTTTCATGGCGCTTTCACCCGAGGAGACCTAGACGAGAACCGTGTGGACATGTACACTGGATTAATCTACCCGACGACTACATAGCCCTTTGCGGCTGGATTATATTTGTTTTGGTCCTGTGATTTATGGAGCGGAGAATCGCCGACGCCTACACGTGTTGGATTTACCCTGTGAGGAGACCAGTCGAGTCTGCGCCTCAGAGAGCCTGAGGCCGGCTAGCTTTCTTCACTGTGGAGCTACAGTCTACGGAGAACAGCTGTATTCGTCTGTGGATCAAGAGACTATTGCACCGTCTCCTGTACTTGGAGTCTCCTTAGTCATCGTTGACCAGACTCTCTACTACCGACAGATCCTCTACCCCTGCTGGCTTACAACCGGGGGGACCCTTCCAGTATCTCCCGCTATATATTACTAGTGTACCATAGATATAATTCCCTAAGATTCAGGTTGTATAATTACCTCCTGCGTAACCAGAGAATGGACATTCATTATTGATTTGCCTACGCACATTCCTTTGCCTTATAAGCGCATCCAAAGTAAAATACAGAGAAGTATATTATGTACCTTTTGCTGCAATAAATACTTGATTACACCTTTGTGTGGAACCGATTCATTGTGGGAAGTGTTCATCATATTTATATATCATGTACTGTATGGCCAGTAATTAAAGTACATAAAGCGGTAGTGGTTTAATGATACCATACTTATCAATACAGTCAGGGAATTGTACCCCTCAGTTACAATATGCATTTATGCCTATATCTCGAAATACTGCAGAAAACGATAAAAACATATTTATACTCTAGACGGTATTTTCGTATGAATGTGTGAATGAAAAAGTAAAACGTTCCTACATCCTGAACAATAGATAATTGATGTTGAATGGGCCATAGTAATGTCAATTAAGCAATACAATTTAAAAAGTTATAGCCCTGCAAAGAAGGTGAACATCTCCATAGACAAATAGAGCTGGCAGAGAATGGTTTAGGATGATCAAAGTGGTGGCAGAGAATGGGTTAAGGGGATGCAGACCAGAGAAAGACTTTTGTCTTGTTTACATCAGGGTCCCCCATTTTCAATTCATCATAACTAACATATATGACATACATGACATACAGATAGACAGTACTGCTACATCTATACATTTATGACATTCCAGATCTACAAATATACAGTACTGTTTGTGATACAAAAAGAGTCTAAAAAAGAAAGTATATTTGACGAAGAAACTACATTGGAGGAGGTTGGATTATTTGTCATAATAAGCAGTTAAACAGACCGTTACTCTGACAATGAAGATCTTACTTAGCTAGTCCCCTTCACACAGAATCACTAAATATAGATTTAAACTCAAATTAAAACATTAAGAAATAGTTGAATGAATGAAGTTTATTTTACGGTCTTGTTTACAGACAAATCAAGCACACCGTGTGGACTTGCAAAAAAAAAAAAGAAAAATCACAAATGTACATATTCAAAAGGCAAGCTGACACACAAAATCCAAAATCAACGACCGAAAAAAAGGAATAGGCTGAAGCACATGCTTATTTTTGCCTATCCTTTACAAATTCTTAAAAACGAAATATATTTTAATATAAGAAAGAAAAACTGCGGCTGGGTGGCGCAGCGGACATTGCGCTCGTCACCAACGCAAGAGACACCGGGTTCGAATCCGGCTGTCGGCGTTTCCTCCGGCTTGGCCGGCCGTCGTACTGACTCAATTGGCAGAGTCAGCGGGTGGAAGTCGATGGGTGGTAATCTGGACGTTGTGGACAGCGATTCCTACAGGTTGGTCAGGGCGCCTGCACAGCAAAAGTCAGGAAAATGGCGGGGGCAGTGTGAGCCTCCCATGCGTTACACCTCGCCAATGAGAGTCCGCGCTGGCAGATGAAAAGATGTGACAGGCTGCCTCCACATGTATCGGAGGGGACATGGGGACATTAACGTGTGTTGTCGGGCCTTACAAATAAATTTGATTTGATTTGATTTGATTTGACATGTGATGGGCTTTTACCCTCCCTACGACCGGCCAGTGCACATGCGAGCAACGATCAGGACAGGGGAGGGAGAATTGGCACGAGAGGAAATTGGGATTAGTTGAATGCTAAAATAAATAATTTTGTTTAGTATACATTTACATTTTGTCATTTAGCTGATGCTTTTATCCAAAGCGACTTACAAGTTCTGTACGACAAGTCAGCAGGAAGGTTCTGTACAACAAGTCAGCAGGAAGGTTCTGTACAACAGGTCAGCAGGAAGGTTCTGTACAACAAGTCAGCAGGAAGGTTCTGTACGACAAGTCAGCAGGAAGGTTCTGTACAAGTCAGCAGGAAGGTTCTGTACAACAAGTCAGCAGGAAGGTTCTGTACAAGTCAGCAGGAAGGTTCTGTACAACAAGTCAGCAGGAAGGTTCTGTACAACAAGTCAGCAGGAAGGTTCTGTACGACAAGTCAGCAGGAAGGTTCTGTACAAGTCAGCAGGAAGGTTCTGTACAACAAGTCAGCAGGAAGGTTCTGTACAACAAGTCAGCAGGAAGGTTCTGTACAACAAGTCAGCAAGAAGGTTCTGTACAACAAGTCAGCAGGAAGGTTCTGTACAACAAGTCAGCAGGAAGGTTCTGTACAACAGGTCAGCATGAAGGTTCTGTACAACAAGTCAGCAGGAAGGTTCTGTACAACAAGTCAGCAGGAAGGTTCTGTACAACAAGTCAGCAGGAAGGTTCTGTACAACAAGTCAGCAGGAAGGTTCTGTACAACAAGTCAGCAGGAAGGTTCTGTACAACAAGTCAGCAGGAAGGTTCTGTACAACAACTCTATCAGCTGAGTAACAATGTTCATCAAACTTGTGCTGCAGTGTTGAATGCGTAGTATAGGAGACATATTAGTATTATAGTAGGACATGTATACAACAACTATACATTATATACATTTATAAACTAGTATAAAACTTGAATCTGTTACAATAAAAAAAATAAAGATATTAAAATAAATAAAATAATAATAACCAAGGAACACGCCAACATTTTGGGAAATTAGCTTACCGTCTTCTCCAGAGAGAGACAAGAAGATAGATACCAGTTTCCTCTCTGCTATCTGGCTGCATGTTAGCCTAGCTTAGCACAATGAATGGAAGCGGATATGACCGGTTAGCCTAGGCATTTTCCAACTAACACCTCTCCCGAAGGCTAACCAGTCATGTCCGCTTCCATTCATTGTGCTAAGCTAGGCTAACGTGCAGCCAGATAGCTTTCTACTGAACGCACAGAGAGGAGACTGGTATCTATCTTCTTCTCTCTCTCTGGAGAAGACGGTAAGCTAATTTCCCAAAATGTTGGCGTGTTCCTTGAAATGGTTTGATTATGATGTTGGTCATATTTCCATACATACTCACGGCTAGAACATGGTAACTTTAGACATGCCTCCTGCAACCAGATTGAAAAACATGATTTTCATTATAGCCGATTTTCAAAGAACGTATCAATTCCACAGCTAGTGTTTCATGTCATGTTTAATTAAAGTTTTATTAGTCAAATCTGAACATTTCAACGTTAAATTTAACCAATTAATTATACATTTATTTTTGTTTCCATCATATTCAAGAAAAACAAAACATTTCTTTATGAGCATAACAAAAGGCCCACTATTATAAGTTTTTTTTCTTGTTGTATATGGCAGAAAATTCATTCTTTGACAAATTTGTCAGACAATGTTCACACTTTCTTCCAGCCTATCAATGACAGATTGACTCCAATAAGACAAACATGTAATAGACACACATTTCTGAAATAAAGTATGAATAGTTATATTGTTACGGGGACGGAGGGTAAAACCATATATTGTAATTTATTTAGAGAGATATTATGTTGCTATTTGATTCACAAGATTAGAGGGGATGGTATGTTAGCTACTTGCTGGAATCTTTATATTACACTATATTAGGCCATATTGCTGGAATCTTTATATTACACTATATTAGGCCATATTGCTGGAGTCTTTATATTATTGCTGGAGGGTAAAACCATATATTGTAATTTATTTAGAGAGATATTATGTTGCTATTTGATTCACAAGATTAGAGGGGATGGTATGTTGACACTAACACTTAGCTGATGTTGCAACCTGCTGGAATCTTTATATTACACTATATTAGGCCATATTGCTGGAATCTTTATATTACACTATATTAGGCCATATTGCTGGAGTCTTTATATTACACTATATTAGGCCATATTGCTGGAATCTTTATATTAAACTATATTAGGCCATATTGCTGGAGTCTTTATATTACACTATATTAGGCCATATTGCTGGAATCTTTATATTACACCATATTAGGCCATATAGCTGGAATCTTTATTTTACACTATATTAGGCCATATTGCTGGAATCTTTATATTACACTATATTAGGCCATATTGCTGGAATCTTTATATTACACTATATTAGGCCATATTGCTGGAGTCTTTATATTACACTATATTAGGCCATATTGCTGGAATCTTTATATTACACCATATTAGGCCATATTGCTGGAATCTTTATATTACAATATATTAGGCCATATTGCTGGAATCTTTATATTACACTATATTAGGCCATATTGCTGGAATCTTTATATTACACTATATTAGGCCATATTGCTGGAATCTTTATATTACACTATATTAGGCCATATTGCTGGAATCTTTATATTACACTATATTAGGCCATATTGCTGGAATCTTTATATTACACCATATTAGGCCATATTGCTGGAATCTTTATATTACACTATATTAGGCCATATTGCTGGAATCTTTATATTACACTATATTAGGCCATATTGCTGGAATCTTTATATTACACTATATTAGGCCATATTGCTGGAATCTTTATATTACACTATATTAGGCCATATTGCTGGAATCTTTATATTACACTATATTAGGCCATATTGCTGGAATCTTTATAGTACACTACCTGGTCGAACTACTCTGTGTGTGGGGGGGGGGGGGGGGGGGGGGGGGGGAGTGAACACGTCCGAGCGGGGCATGCGTGAAAATAATTACCATATAAACATCAGCTGCATGACAAATGCTGTGAGCAGTGTGAAGCCGGGTTTGCTTCAGGGCTGTTTCATTTACAAAAAGCTTCCCGATGGAAACCTCGACAAGACCAAGGTGATTTGCACTTTGTGCAAAGCTCAAATGACTTACTGTAGGAGTTCCACGAGTCTCAAATACCACCTGAGCAAAAAGCATCAAATTGATGTTAGCAAGGAAGGTGCCCCCGGACCAAGCACTGCTGCACCGGGGAAAAGTGTTCGTCAAACTACACCGTTTGAGTGCAACCGAGGCAGGCCCATCAGCACAGCTGTATCAGCCAAGCTAACTAACCTCCTAGCCCAGTGGATTGCCATCAATTGCCGGCCTATCAGCGTGGTTGAAGATGATGGACTCGAGCTTCTTCTCCGGGCGGCAACAGGCGACCCGTGTTACAAACTACCTGCGAGGCGAACTATCATGAGGAGCGTCCATGACCAACACGCCACAGAGAAAGTTGTGAAGGATGAGAAGTTGGCCGCGGCGGCGTGTGTAGCACTGACTGGGGACCATTGGACATCTGTCAGCAATGATAACTACCTAGGCGTTACTGTACACTTCATCGATGCCAGCTGGGAACTTCACTCGTTCGCCTTGGGTACGTGTAATTTAATTTATTTAATTTACCACGGTTAAGTTGGTTTCAGGCTGGATACCCAGCCATCCAACCATAGCATATAACCATCCAACTGGCTGAATATTCATTCCAACCTGAAACCAACCCACGCGGCATGTAATATTAAATAAAATTTTAAACATCAGTTTGCACGTACCACACTTTACTGTACTGTACTGGTAATATTATTTATTTGTAAATTTTTTTTTTTTTTTTTTATATTTTCCCCCCTCCTTTTTCCTCCAATTTTCTCCCATCCCTATGTTAGTCGTTATGCCAATTCCCAATCCCCTTCCTGGTCGCTGCGCACTTACCCCCCACAGTCGGTCTGGGAGAGTGGAGGCTATCACGTGCTTCCTCCGACACACGTCTAACCAATCAACCGCTTCTTTTCACCTGGCAGCGCGGACTCTCACTGAGAGGGTGTAACGTGTGGAAGGATCACACTAGGGGGTAGCTCAGGGGGGCTTAGATCCTATCCGCGCTGAGCATGCGCCCCGACCGAACTGTAGGAGTCGCTGTTTACAACGACCCGGACCCACCCCGCCAGCTTTCCCACCCTCTAATACAGCCAATTGTATTAGTGTGAACAGCCAGCCAAGCTGGTGACAACGCCGGAGCTGTGAGCTGGATTCGAACAGGCGAATCCAGCGTCTCCGGTGTTGGTGACGAACGCAATCTCCGCTACGCCACCTGACTGCCTTATTTGTGTTAACTTCTGAATAAAACAATTTTTTAAACACAAGTACATCTTATTGAACATTATTTTGATATTTCATTACCAATTATCGTAGCAAAACAGCTTTTTCAAACAGTCTGTAATGCATTTTGGAAACGGGAGATGGGCTCATGGTGTAATGGGCCACCTGGCCTGAGAAACGTAAGGAGGAAAGAAAAAGTAAGGACTTACTTCTGGTCATTATTTGGGTAGAACACATATTTTGAATGCCGAAGGGCAGATTTTTTTTTTAGCCATTTTAATCTAGATTAATCTTGATTAACTCCAGAATTGCAGATAGATTAATCTAGATTAAAAAGATTAATCTATGCCCACCTCTAATATATATATAAATCTCTGAGCACCTGAAGACTGTGCTATTAAACCAGGAAGTGCAGCACTGTTGATAAGGCTGTAGCCTCCACTACTGTAGTGCCCTGCGCTGCAACACAACTAACACAAGAGTGAACAAAAAGTCTGTCGTTGACTGCTCGCTTGTGTTGTTCGTTGGATTAGTTTTGGATTATTTGAGCTTGCCAAACAAACTATAAAAATGTACACGGAACCGCGGTCTGTCATTGACTGAGTCGCTTGTGTTGTCGCTGTGTGTCAGACTGGATTCTTTCGAACACCCGCCCACCTCTACCTCTGATTGGCTTACCATGACATTTTACTCAACAGCTTCAATCATAGTAACGCGCCGCATTTTTTGGCAGTAATGGTAACAGTGTTATTAAGATTGGAAGAGTAATCCTCGTTACTGAAAAAACTAACGCTGTTATTTATAACGCTGTTATTCCCATCACTGGATGTCACAGTATGATGTCATAATATAACATTCTAGAACATTTGTGATGTCACAGTATGAGTCATAATAGAACATTCTAGAACATTTGTGATGTCACAGTATGATGTCATAATAGAACATTCTAGAACATTTGTGTACAGTATATATTCAACAATTCTGAAGATGGGAGCACGCCTGCAGAGGACGGAGATGGAGGGTTCCCCCTCTTGGGGGGGCCCTCCAAGAGAGGAGATGATGTTTGTATTGTGATTGTATGACAAGAGGAGCAGAGAAGAAGGAGACAGAGACGATAGAAATGTGTTTTGAAGATGAGAAGAAGAAGAAGAGGAGTGTAAACTTTCTCAAGTGTGGGCGAAGCAAGAATTGCGGAGGGCAGTAATACGCCACGATGCGTCTACACTGCCGGAAATTCAAATAAGAAGAAGAAGAAGAAGAGCTCAGATCTCAGAAGACAAGTGAAGATATCACTTGTTGTTTCCGGCTACTTGTCTGTAAGCTTGAATATATTCTGTAGATACCATTTTAAAATCCCCACATGGAAAAGGAAACAGTGTCCTGTACAATCCTTAATGAGCTGCGTCTGGAGGGAAGGTTCTGTGATGTGGTTATTAAAGTCAACAGCACTGAGTTTAATGCCCACAAGGCCCTCCTGTGTGACTGCAGTGACTATTTCAGGTAAGTTTAGCTTGGTTCAGGTTAGCTTGGTTCAGGTTAGCTTGGTTAGTAAACAGATACCATACTGTACTTTTACTGTAAACAGATATTATACTGTACTTATACTGTAAAAATATACTATACTGTACTTTTACTGTAAACAGATAATATACTGTATTTCTACTGTAAACGGATACTATACTGTACTTCTACTAACACAAGAGTGAACAAAAAACGCTCATGGACCCGCGGTCTGTCGTCGACTGCTTGCTTGTGTTGTTCGTTGGATTAGTTTTGGATTATTTGGGCTCGCCAAACAAACTATCAAAACGTACACGGAACCGCGGTGTCGTTGACTGAGTCGCTTGTGTTTTGTCGCTGTGTGTCAGACTCTGGATTATTTCTAACACCCGCCCACCTCTACCTCTGATTGGCTTACCATGACATTTTACTCAACAGTTTCAATCATAGTAACGTGCCGCATTTTTTGGCAGTAACAGCGCTATTAAGATTGGAAGAATAATCCGCTAGATTACTCGTTACTGAAAAAACTAACACCGGTAGTAACGCCGTTATTTATAACGCTGTTATTCCCATCACTGGATGTCACAGTATGATGTCATAATCAAACATTCTAGAACATTTGTGATGTCACAGTATGATGTCATAATATAACATTCTAGAATATTTGTGACGTCACAGTATGATGTCATAATAGTACATTCTAGAACATTTGTGATGTCACAGTATGATGTCATAATAGAAAATTCTAGAACATTTGTGTACAGTATATTATATTCAACAATTCTCTCAGAAGATCTCAGATCTCAGAAGACAAGTGAAGATTTCACTTGTTGTTTCCGGCTACTTGTCTGTAAGCTTGAATATATTCTGTAGATACCATTTTAAAATCACCACATGGAAAAGGAAACAATGTCCTGTACAATCCTTAATGAGCTGCATCTGGAGGGAAGGTTCTGTGATGTGGTTATTAAAAACACTTTCCGTGCCACTCACGAGATTTCTCTGTTTTTTTTATAGGTGGTTGCTAGCCACTCACGAGATTTCTCGGAATAATTTTTTTTTATTTTTTTTAGCGATCTGAAAAATTATTGCATCACCCGAGCCTACCCGAGTATAGCCGAGGGGCGCCGGCGATCACTGTGGAAAAAAGCGCCCCCTGTCGTCTCCCAGATGACATAAGTGATTTTGGAATGGACTCAATGAAAATGAATGGGGAAAAAAATCCGGTACTCCACATTTTCCAGTTCACTGATCCAGCCGGGGTTACCACAGTTCATTCTGGAACCTCAGATCCCCGCGGATCATGGAGATCTACAGTATCGCGTTGGATCCATACACGTATCGATTTTTTCGAATGGTGATCAGGAATTGGAATATACCAGTTGGATACCATCTGATGTCAGGTAAGGACTCTATGTTATCAGTGTTAGGATAATCAGAGTAAGTTTGATGAAGTTATAAGCTGTTTTGTGAAATGTCTTCTTTCGGTTTCACTGTAAAAGTCCGTGAGGAAATCAACGGAGCGATTATCCGCGTGCGGCCGTAATGTGCTTGCGTGCACGTATAATATTGATCATCTAGCGTTTATTTGAAAACGATTCATAAAAAGGCAGACGAATATCAACGTTGTGGAATATTCCACTAAAAGACGATTTTCATAGAATGCTCCAGAATGAGCTGTTTTTTATATCAAAACGGGGGCTTTTCTAAATGCTCTAAAACGGAAACGACGCGATAAAAAAACAATCTGCCTTGACAGCACTGACTGGAAAATAGTCTTTGATAATGCGATGGGCAGATTAGACACATAGCCATCATTTAAAACATAGATTAGGCGATATTAACGTTAACATTGGCGCCGATGGTGGCATTCAGCCGGTAAAACGGAAAACCAGGCGTGGCGCTCAAAGTGTTAAAGTAAACAGCACTGAGTTGAATGCCCACAAGGCCATCCTGTGACTGCAGTGACTATTTCAGGTAAGTTTAGCTTGGTTCAGGTTAGCTTGGTTCAGGTTAGCTTGGTTCAGCTTAGCTTGGTTCAGGTTAGCTTGGTTCAGGTTAGCTTGGTTAGTAAACAGATACCATATTGTACTTTTACTGTAAACAGATACTATACTGTACTTCTAATGTAAAAATATATTATACTGTACTTTTACTGTAAACAGATAATATACTGTACTTATACTGTAAACAGATACTATACTGTACTTATACTGTAAACAAATACTATACTGTACTTCTACTGTAAACAGATAATATACTGTACTTCTACTGTAAACAGATACTATACTGCACATCTACTGTAAACAGATACTATACTGTACTTCTACTGTAAAAAGATAATATACTTCTACTGTGCTAAGACCCTATACTTCTACAGTGAAAATATATGACTACACAGGACAGAATGTTGCTTACTGTTTACTCATCAGATATCTCTATACTCTGCGTCCCACAGAGCCCTCTTCACTCGCTGGAGCGACTCAGAGAAAGCAGTCTACACTATCCCTGGGGTGTCCCCGGGTATGATGCAGCTCATCATAGAGTACTCCTACACACACTTTGTGCTGGTGACAGCAGAGAATGTGGAAGAGCTTCTGGTGGCTGCAGACCAGCTTCGCGTCACTGGCATAGTAGGAGCATGCTCTGACTTCCTAGAAGGCCAGCTGTCTCTGGAAAACTGTGTCGGCATCTGGAGGTTCACGGACATCTACTGCTGCCCTGACCTGAGGCGCAAGGCCCATCTCTGCATCGTGTGCCACTTTGAGGAGATGTTGCACGTCTCACAGGAGTTTGTGGAGCTGTCCCCGCAGCAACTGGTGGACATCATCGAGAGGGATGACCTGAACGTGAAGAGCGAGGAGACGGTGTTCGAGGCCGTCCTCCGTTGGATCGACCACTCCCGTGAGGAGCGTAAAACACACATCCCTTTGCTGCTGCCCAAGGTAACTAATTGTATTACGGATACGCAAACATGGTTGCTAGTGCCTGAGCCACAGGCTGTTTGTCTGTCTCTTGTCAAAGTCATTATGATTCATGTTACTGTTATTATTGTTGTCATCGCTGTTGTCATTGTTATTATTATTATTGTACTGTTATGTTCTGTTTTATGTATGAAAAGAAAAGAAAAGAAAAACATTTATAAAAAAATAAATAAACTAATTGTATTACTGTGCATTACATTAAAACAACACTAGGTTCCCTAGTACAGTGGTTGTCAAACATTTGGGTTACAAACTGTTCCCTAGCAACAGAAACCGTCTACAACCGATGTCTAAGTTGTACCCGCTGTCTGCTTGTCTCTTCCCAGGTTCGCATGGGCTTGATGAGGCCTGACTACTTCCTGAACAACGTCCAGAACAACCCTGTGGTGAGGGACAGCCACGACTGCAGGCCCCTCATCCTCAGCGTCCTGAACTGCCCTGGCTCCTACAGGCTCCCAAACCCCCTGACCCGTCCACGCCGGCCCCAGGAGGTCCTATTGGCCGTCGGAGGGGACAGTGACGGCAGCAGCATGACCATGGAGGCTTACGATATCCGAGCCGGTGGATGGATGGACGTGAGCGTTGAGGGGGAGAGTCCCCGGTCCGGCCACGGCACTGCTTATCTCCACGGTCTGGTCTACTGCGTCGGTGGCTGGGACTACGCCGTACAGTCTCTCAGCAGTGTGCGCAGGTTCAACCCCGTCACTCGCAGCTGGCTGCAGGCGGCTCCCATGCACTCACGCCGCAGTGGGCTCAGCGTGGTCGTGTTGGACGGCTGTATCTATGCCATGGGAGGGCACGACGGTCCAGGACCCGGGGGACTGAACACCGCCGAGCGCTACGAGTCTGAAACCAACCAGTGGACAGTGATCTCACCCATGCTGGAGCACAGGAGAGGCGCCGGGGCAGCAGCCCTCCAGGGCAAGGTGGGTGGAACTGAGGGACACAGGGTGCTAGATGAACACAAGGAACGTTAGATCAGAAATCATAAATGTCTTTATTTATTTATATAAGTAAGCTTGCACATACAAAAGATGTGTCTGGGTCCTCTGGTGCATCAACATTAACAGACAATTAAAGTAGAATGAAATCAAATGGAATATATAAACTAAATTAGAATATTCTTTCTTATTACAGGTTTACATCTGTGGTGGCTTCAACAGGACGGGGTCTCTGCTCACAGCTGAGTGCTACAGCCCAGACACCGACCAGTGGACTCTGATCGCCCCCATGAGCCGCAGGCGTAGCGAAGTGGGAGTTGCTGCATACGAAGGACTAGTCTATGCGGTAGGTGCACACAGAGACAAATGCTATTGTGGGATATTCTGATGGATATCCTGATGAAGAATGTTCTCAGTCAACCGAGGCTTGGATAATAACAAGGTTTATTAACCAAACAGATAGATTACATAGAGAGAATGGCTGAGGGCTTCCCCCCAGGTGATCAGCTGAAATGACCCAGGTAAGAAGCCCTGGATAGATCTCGGGAGGATGGGGGGGGGGGGGGTACAGGTTTGAGGAGCACAGGGGAGGGGAGTATATTTACATGAGGACAATCTATTATACCACAATACTCACTTTTCTCTGTTATAATGTGGGTGAGATTAATGTATAATATACCAGGATTGTTTGGAACAAGTAAAAGTGAGGACCGATGTAATCCATCGGTTATCAGATAATGAATAAAATAGAAAATAATTAAAATAATGAAAATGTTGGCCAATGTGTTGGTTGGCATAACAGTTTAAAATAGTATTATTTATATACATGATTCATGACATGATCGACTGGACTGCGGTCTGTGTTATTTTGATATCAGAGATGTGGGAATAGATATCACCCTTTTCTTTTATTAATCGCTCAAAATACCTATATCAATGAGTGGTCCTCAACTCTGATATCAAACAACAATTAACATAATCATTAGAAGCTATCGCTGTGCAAATATCTTGGCATACCTTCAGTCGTTCATGTCGTGACTCAGGGGAGCTAATGTGATGGTTGTGCATACAGGCATCGTAATAAACCAATTAAATACATGCACTGTCTCTGTGTGGTCAGAGTGCACAGGGTGAAAAAACAAAATTGTGTGCATAATTATTAGGAATAGGATTTACACATAAGGCTAATGTGTACAAAAACATTTTTAACAACCGTTAACCTGGTGGTTAATAAAACTAACATGATTGATTATGGGAAACTGTTCAAAAATATATATATGCACATTTTATAATAATTCTTGATGAAATTACTTAGGATTCAGTTGTATTTAACCTGAGTTTGAGTGTCACTTTCATCTGTGATTGCCTCAGTTTTGTTGGTCTTTACTTAGAATCAGGCAATTTTCTCCATTTCTTCTCTATAAATGAGGAGATAAAACGTCTTATGCATCGCTTCTGTATGTAATTCTAGTGCATCAACTGTTCACCATACAGGTGCAAAACAACAACGTTACATGTCCTCTTCTATGAGAGAATAAAACAACTGATTCTTTCTTGTCTGACAATACAATTTTGTAACTTAAGTAATTCAAATGTGATGTAATGTGATCATGTGACCACTTCTTCCTTCAGCAATACATTTTTAGCTCATTATTACTAACCATTGTTAATGCTTTCTCATTGATTTCTTTTCATCACATCCCTAGTTCATCGTTTTGCAGATACATACAATTGTGTGAAAAGTTTCCTGCTTGTGAAGGTATTAATCTGAATGATGTTGCGTCGTTGTTGACAAGGTGTTCTCTGTCGGTCGTGTGGCAGGGCCAAACAGTAACACATAAAAATTAAATAAATACATAACAATGTGGACACTGTGTGTTCAGAAGTCTCTTGGTTCACAGGTCTCTGATGATGTGTCTCTTGTTGACGATGCAGTCGGGAACATTCACTGGTCCATCATTCAGAGGGGGCCTACAGGAGGTCGCCGTCCACTCCCTGTGTACCTTGTCAAGGGTCACCGGTAACAGTCAACTATAGTGGCCTTGCAGACTCTTTTCCTGGAGCCTATGTTGTTCTCCACCACCATCACATGTCTGCCACTGTGCTCACGCTTGACCTTTATCAGGCCTTGAGGCATGGCGGTAGGGTGGTCTTGAACGTGCTGTGTGGTGGTTGGTCCCCCGCTCCCCGTCATCGCGGTACCAGAGGGGCGAGGGTTTGCTGGTGTAGTGGCCTGTCTGTAGGACGCTCTCTCTCACACGGATGACAATCTTGTCATGGGAATCATCTTGATGGTCGGGGCTTTGGTTCCCATCTGCAGGTGATGGGTTTGGTCTGCCTTGGTCTGCAGTGCCGGGGTGGGGCTGCATGTCATCCTTTCTGTCTCTGCTCCCCTTGCTTTGGGGACGTCTGTGTTGTGTGGGCTGGTGGTTCTCCCACGGTTGTTGTCGTCGCCTCTGGCTCTGGTTGTGTCCGCAGCTCCTTGGCGGCGTCTCTGGTGGTAGTATGCTGTCGTGGGTCGCTCAGGTCGCTGGGTTGTGTTCCTCCTTGCCTGGTCGCACCGTCGTTCGTGGTGTTAAAGAGAAAAAGGTCACGCGTCGTCTCACTCGTCCTGTCCTCTCACCAATTTATGATCTGAGGATGATAAAAAAACTGCCTTAGAAAACCTCTTCACATAAATGATTCAACGCCTTTCTGCTAAAGAGGAAAATCATTTTGGGATTAATTCAATTCATTGTAAATAAAATCACTTAATTGAGAATAGGAAATGCAAGCCAATTGCATTAGCAGTGATTCCTTATGTTAAGAAGGTCACATTCACTACAATCTTATCAGATCTTGTATCTAACTAGATCTTACAGCATTAGGCTTTAAATAAAATTGTAAATGAATGGCCAAAGTCTTGAATCAGATAAAATAGCTCTTTTTCTTCATAGTCTGTGATGTCAAATTTAATTTGATCTTACCTCAGGATGCGTTGGGTGTACCTCAGGATACTTATCTCGCCACGCCTTCTCTGGCGTTCTTCACGTCTCAGTGTGGCTCGTCATAATTTAGCATGGGGAAAAAACATAAAATCTAGGCAGCCAGTTAATTTTGCATGAAAAACAATCATTCGTTTTCTCATTTACTCTTAAATAGCATTAATTTTAATTACCTCTAATACACCTTGTGCATTTTGATAATCATTGTGTAAATGATTATCCTGCTTTCAACTGATACAAATAAATCTAACCCTAGCTAACCTTACTGTCATGCATTTGTCCTAATAAACTAACCTACACTGTAGCACTCAACACTTTGATGACCATTGTTACTCAGCTGATAGAGTTGTGCCCTTTTTGATGTCCTGTCATACAGAACCTGTGAGTCGCTTTTGGATAAAAGTGTCAACTAAATGATCAATGTATGTGTATACCTTGTACATTTAGATAATTGTGCTTCAATTTGTGGTTGATATTTTGCAGTCATGGAAATGTATTAGTTTGTTAAAAGAATAGTTATGAATGTTATTGGTTATAAAGCAGAAAATAGAAGGAGGGGATAGCATGCAAGTTATGTTATTTTGTTAGTATGGGAAATATGGTGCCTTTCATGACTGCAAATTCATCACTAGTGTCTGATTCATGTTAACAAAGTGGTTCTCTGTTGCCATCCACCGCCAGGTGAGTCCACCAAGTCTGTGGTCACGAGTGCAGGCATTTGCATTGCTTTGTCTCCCAAGTGCCCACTCTGAATATCGTCTGTTATCGTTGGCGTTCCTGTAAAAGAAATGTACATGTGGGTGTTTGGATGCAGATTTGTTCCAAATGGTCAATCGATTGTCTCTCAGCTCCACACGATCTTCGGTTGAGTCTCGTGGTAACAAAGAGAAAATCTGCATCTAAAGCGATACTTCCTACTATACTAAGTGGAGATACTAAGTTGAGTCTCTATAGGTGTGGTCAGACTGGCTATTTGCATTGTCTTTCAACTCCACATCGTCCTCAGCTGGTTTGAGTGAGTGTTTTAAACACTGCTTTGTAATTCAATTTAGAGTTAAATCCGTCTGCCTCTCCTGATTGTCTGCTTGCTTCTTGTAAACACAAAAATATGTTAGTGACGCTTTGACTGTCTGGGTTGTGTTGATTAGAATCCTATTTAAAACTAGCTTTATGTGACTTATAATGTGTAAATTAAAGCAACATAAACATTCAAGTGATCTGAGATAGTTGTAATTTACTGTAACTGAGATGATAGATGTGTATGTACAGTTTCTACGTTCTAATGTATATACTCTCTTTTCTTGACTCCTTTTGTATCAGCTAACCTTACTGAATTTGCAATTCTGGTATGTCATAAATGTATAGATGTAGCAGTACTGACTATCTGTATGTCATGTATGTCATAATATGTCCTGATGAATTGAAAATGGGGGACCCTGATGTAAACAAGACGAAAGTCTCTCTCTGGTCTGCATCCCCTTAACAATTGTGTGTATTGAGCTGTACTGTATTGTACCCATTCTGCAATCTGTTAATAAAGTTTTCAATCAATCAATCAAAGCATCTATATTTATGATTTTCATACTCACCGGGGAAAGCTGTTGTGTTGACGTCGTATATTATAATCGAATAGTGGTTCCAGAGGCTGTAGCACGTTACGTGTCGTCAATGCAATGTTCGGCTCGTTTCTCCGGTCTGGGATAATGCAACCCTGGAAACACTCTTCTGCATCTCGCCACCGCAACTCAACATTTCCCAATAGCAGCGCGCACATACATATACAAATAAAACATATACTACACATGGATTTCACGCACCCTCGGCCTTGGGCACATTACATTTTACGTTCGCCTATGTATGGATAGTTTCATATAAAATCATAACTTCACGGCGCGCATAGCGTGACGTCATCGCTCCAAGCGACGTTCGTGCGTTCTCATTCGCCTCGGAAATAACGCTTTGCAATTCATACAGTATTTTTCCCACGAGCTCTCAATAGCCTGGAATTCCTAAACCAGCGTTTTGTTACCGAATGAACGCGCCTGTGCATATGTGAAACGTAAACAAACTGAAACGATAAAACTATACTTCCCCAAATGGTCGTTCCCGTGGGCCGGTTTTGTTGATTCCGGAAATTACTATCCTAGTTTGTCCCGTGAGTTGCACCTCAATGTTATTCTCTGTATAACGGTAACTCGTCTCTCAATGCTCGTCGCGCTATCCGCAGCCGGTTCTTGACTCAATAAAGCAACGCGACGGGTCCTATAATACTTGTGCACATACAAACGAGACTTAAACAGACAAACAAACAATAATACATATAAGTTAACGTGTTTGTATACCTGATTGTATTGGATCGCTGTTCGTTTAGTCGGCCAGCACCCTGCTGCGACAAGGCATTTATCCCTTGATATACCTATACATCGTTATTAAAGTCATAACGACCGAACCTGACTTCGAAATTTACCAGCGATATATTAGATGTGAATATACCGTTTAATCATACTCTCGGTCTCTTGAACTCGCGACTAATGTCCTGTTTAATGTACTTTCCGCGACTGATGTCCCGTTTAATGTACATTCACGTACTCCCGGGGCATCGCGTAATCATGTACTACTAGGACATCGCGTGATCATCTTCCCGCTATCTGTATTGATCAATTGGTTAATTTAATCCAAAATACATCGTTTTCAGGAATGGAAGAGATTGTGGGCTTAGTTTGAGGTTGAAACAATGAATATTATGACGCTACTCTGGTAATTTCTAACTATGATTCCATCAGCTTCTCGGTCCTAACTTCCCGCCTCTTTGCAAAGGAATCACAGAACGTTTCTAACAGAGTAGCGTTTTCAAGGATATCACATCATAATAAGCTCACGTATCTTCTTTTGTTGCCTATATTTTTAGTCTGAATTAGACTTGGGTTAGCAATCCGACAACCTTACTGTGTGCCTTAGCTTTTGGTCGGCTCCGACTCGACCAGGAATAGCACTTCAACCTTTGTGCCTAAACTTTTGGGAATAGCACATATAACCCATCCTCTCAGAACCGCCTGAATAAGGACCCAGGTGCACGCGCGCCCTGGTAACGATTCTCAATACAGATCAGATATATTAATGCACATTATTCTTACTCAGCCATGATCTCAATATTTGACAACATTCTGTAATGTTCACCTGGCACAGAGAAAAGCGGGAAGGTTTTAATTCCTTGCCATACATTTTTGGTCGACCAACTATTATACTCACTTTTCTCTGTATAGCTGAAACAATACAGCACGCCGGTAGGAAGCAAGAAGTCCGTCACAAGTTCGTAGACGCCAATTGTGGGATATTTGTAGATATCCTGATGAAGAATGTTCTCAGTCAACCGAGGCTTGGATAATAACAAAGGTTTATTAACCAAACAGATAGAATTACATAGAGAGAATGGCTGAGGGCTTCCCCCAGGTGATCAGCTGAAATGACCCAGGTAAGAAGCCCTGGA
>NW_028169517.1:351790-378946 GCF_963971535.1 Notolepis coatsorum | reverse complement strand
ATTTCACAGGTCGAATAAACCTCAACATTATTGCCATAAAATACAACGTATATTGTTTCTTTACCTTTCTGTGAACGTCTAGGAAAAAACAGTGTCTCAATCCAGAGATTTTTTACACAGCTATCGCCATTATACAAATGCAACTGTACTTACAGTAGATTTCCTTCATGGTCTTTGCTGCCCTCTATCTGGCCCCTGGTGGTACTAAATGCAGATTTACCTCAGAAAATATGGCTTAACAGATGTTAACTTAATCTCAATTACAAGCAATATACTGTAGACAGCATATTATAGGGTTAACATTTGCAATTTACCTCTGATCACATTTATCAATAAAAAGGGTATTCGTTTTTTGGGATCAAATGTGATGTCTGCACAAATAATTAAGAATCCATTATAATCAAGCCATGAAAAATGGGAAATGTTTATCTTGTAAGATATGAATGAAACAAGATGGAGGCAGACAATGGAAGTACACAGTGAACGTTTTTGTAAAAAAAGAAGAAAAATCTTATTTACTTGTTTTCACTTGCAATTTCCTCACTTTTGGGACCAGTGGACCTGAACACCACGTACCATATGTAATATAAATGTGTAGGGGGGCTGCACAGCGTGCACTCAATGAAAATGTGTTTTTTATACTGTACGCTCCACATAAAATGAGCCAAGGCCAATGAGTCTCATGGTTAAAAAAAAAATTCATTGTGTCATTTCTCTTTTTAGTAAACATTGAAAACGGGCCCCACAGGCCCGGAACACCACACAGGGGTTAAGGTTGACACCTCCCTGCATAATAATAATTCTAAACCAGGCAAGATGTAATCTTTCTCCTTCGTTTCCTTGAAGGATCTCTCGTCTCGTTCGGATCAGAGCTATAATGAGCTCTTCAAGGCCCCCCTCACAACCCTGCACTCATTAACACCACACACACGCCTGCATACACAACCATACATACACACACACCATCTGTACATACGACCATATAATTTACAGCCCAGTGTGTGTGTGTGTGTGTGTGTGTGTGCGTGTGTGTGTGATAATTTACGACCCCCGACTTGGCGAGACGAGGGGGAAATTGAAGTGTAACCCAACGAGCCACCAATCCCTGTATCTCACAAAGACACACACACGCACACACACACACACACACACACACACACACACACGCACACACACACACACACACGCACACACGCACACACACACACACACGCACACACACACACGCACACACACACGCCAGCTGTTGGTATAATTGCGTCTCTCATGCTGAAAACACAAATCACCATTAACTTCATCTCTCTTCTAATTGTAATTATTTAAATTTCCTGGGATTTCAACATTTCAGTTTTGTTTGTTTCCGTTTTCTCATTTAAATATTAAAGATTTCGGTAGACATCCCTCCCCCTCCCCCACATCTGGAACATTTCCCCCCCTACTGGTCTGGGATCAGATCCACTCCCAACTTTCCCCACCATGTCTCCCCCTCAGCCATCCTACTGTCTCAATAAAGAACCTTCTCTCCTGTGTCTCCTCTTCTCTGTCTCCCCCTCAGCCGTCCTACTGCCTCAATAAAGAACCTTCTCTCCTGTGTCTCCTCTACTCTGTCTCCCCCTCAGCCGTCATACTGCCTCAATAAAGAACCTTCTCTCCTGTGTCTCCTCTACTCTGTCTCCCCCTCAGCCGTCCTACTGTCTCAATAAAGAACCTTCTCTCCTGTGTCTCTCCTACTCTGTCTCCCCCTCAGCCGTCCTACTGTCTCAATAAAGAACCTTCTCTCCTGTGTCTCTCCTACTCTGTCTCCCTCTCAGCCGTCCTTCTGTCTCAATAAAGAACATTCTCTCCTGTGTCTAACCTTGTCTGTCTCCTCCTCAGCCTTCATACTGCCTCAATAAAGAACCTTCTCTCCTGTGTCTCCTCTACTCTGTCTCCCCCTCAGCCGTCCTACTGTCTCAATAAAGAACATTCTCTCCTGTGTCTAACCTTGTCTGTCTCCTCCTCAGCCTTCATACTGCCTCAATAAAGAACCTTCTCTCCTGTGTCTCCTCTACTCTGTCTCCCTCTCAGCCGTCCTACTGTCTCAATAAAGAACCTTCTCTCCTGTGTTTCTCCTACTCTGTCTCCCCCTCAGCCGTCCTACTGTCTCAATAAAGAACCTTCTCTCCTGTGTCTCCTCTACTCTGTCTCCCCCTCAGCCGGCCTACTGTTTCAATAAAGTACCTTCTCTCCTGTGTTTCTCCTACTCTGTCTCCCCCTCAGCCGTCCTACTGTCTCAATAAAGAACCTTCTCTCGGGGTGCTCCAGTAGCACACCATGTTACCGCGCTGCGTCGCGGGACTCCGTGCTGCGTCACGGATCTGGTTGACTCCGAGTTCGATTCCCGGACTCGCCGTCATTTGCCGAATGTCTCCCCCTGCTCTCTCTCCCGTTTCACCCTACAACTGTCGGTCATGCTTGACCAGAAAAGCGATAAACGCTAAAAAATTAAGTTTAAAAAAAAAAGAACCTTCTCTCCTGTGTCTCTCCTACTATGTCTCCCCCTCAGCCGTCCTACTGTCTCAATAAAGAACCTTCTCTCCTGTGTCTCCTCTACTCTGTCTCCCCCTCAGCCTATTTTTTCTTCAAACTTATCCCGTTCTCTTCCTAGAGCCGTGTCTTCCTCCATACTCTCTGCCTCCTAACAAGCATCTTGCCTGGGGGCGGGGGGTAGCCAGAGCCCTCTGGATCTCGACTTCCTTGTTGTTAGCCACTGGTTAGCCAGCTGTCATCTCTACTTCCTTGTTGTTATGCCAGCTGTCATCCTCCGTTCTGGGTTGATACAAATGAAATATATTATATATAGAATATGACTCAGTAATGAATCAACTAAATACAGCAATTTGAAAACATTGCATTCGCTAAATAAATACGTTGTCCGTCGGGCACAAGCGTGTGCGGGGGCTCGCCCCGTCATGGGCGATCGCACAGTATGAGCAACGTTAGCTTCCAGCTCAAATAAAATTTTATATATTATATATAGAATATGACCCAGTAACTAAATACAGCAATGTGGCTATTTGAAAACATTGCATTCGCTAAATAAATACCTCACAGCTTCACGTTAGCCAACTTAGCCCGCAGCTAAGCAACAGAGCCGACACACAAAGCACGCTTCCTGGGGGGTTTTCAGACATTGCATCGGTACTTATAGAGACAAGCTTTTTGAGTGGAAAATATTACCAAAATCTCTGGAAAAACATCTCACAAGCACTATAGACTGTCAGAAACTTTAACGAATGCTATAATATGGCAAAAAATTGCCTATAAAGAGTACTTACACTGACACCAACCTGGCACCGCCAAGCGGAAACTAAAAGAACCATCTTCCACTTTTGTGACTGGATTTTGTAGAATGAAGATTTCCTAGTTATTTCTTCCATCTACTGTGTCTGTAGGGAACCTACTTCTAATTCCTGCGTCGATTTAGGCCACCGTGAAAATAAAGCACAGTACAAACACTGTGAAAATAAAGCACAGTACAGACACCATGAAAATAAAGCACAGTACAGACACGTGAAAATAAAGCACAGTGCAAACACCTTGAAAATATAGCACAGTGCAAACACCTTGAAAATATAGCACAGTTCAAACACCTTGAAAATAAAGCACAAAATAAAGCATTGAAAATAAAGCACAGTTCAAACACCTTGAAAATAAAGCACAGTGCAAACACCTTGAAAATATAGCACAGTTCAAACACCTTGAAAATAAAGCACAAAATAAAGCATTGAAAATAAAGCACAGTTCAAACACCTTGAAAATAAAGCACAAAATAAAGCATTGAAAATAAAGCACAGTACAAACACCTTGAAAATAAAGCACAGTTCAAACACCTTGAAAATAAAGCACAGTACAAACACCTTGAAAATAAAGCACAAAATAAAGCCTTGAAAATAAAGCACAGTACAAACACCTTGAAAATAAAGCACAGTACAAAAGCCTTGAAAATAAAGCACAGTACAAAAGCCTTGAAAATAAAGCACAGTACAAAAGCCTTGAAAATAAAGCACAGTACAAACGCCTTGAAAATAAAGCACAGTACAAACACCTTGAAAATAAAGCACAGTACAAAAGCCTTGAAAATAAAGCACAGTACAAAAGCCTTGAAAATAAAGCACAGTACAAACATCTCAAAACTGTATTCAAGTACGGAGTAAGAGTACTTACTTTACACCTCTGGGAATAAAATATGAATACGTATTCAAAAAAGTATATAAAGATTCAACGACAATGCAGTAGATGCAGTAACATGTGTGTAGTATTTCTCTATGTGTTCTCTACTCGTCAATATGTTGTTGTCATAATTGACTCTGTCTCAGTTGGGGTGGGGGATGAGATGGTATCCCCGCAGAGAGCGTCTGTTCAATTACAATATGACATCCACAGGTAAGGCACATTTCATCATGGCACTTCGGGTAGGGGTTCATTTTACAGCTGCACGGAGGGTAGGATCCATTTCACAGGCGCACAGCGGTGTTGCGGTTTGGCTGTGGAGCTGCTAGTCATTATGGATGACAGAGAGAGAGAGAGAACATGGAAATGACTGGGTCCTCCTGACAGTCAACAAAGAAGCTCAGATCACAAAATATCGATTCAAATGAGGGAACACCCATCTAGATCAGACCCTATGTTATGATTACTTGAATTATGATTACAGAATCAGCACTTCAGGTAACTTTGGTCTGGCAGTGTATGCACGCATGAACGTTATGCATTTAGAAGAACATTTTACAAAATAGTCATACCAATATTATTGAACAAAAATATTTGTCGGTGTAATCCAATCAATCGCCCTTTACGGTACTGAGGTTTGGGGTCCACTATGGGAAGAAAAGCTTCCCATAGAGGCCCATGTAGCTCTATATTACCCATTGATTATAATTGGTTACAGCCCCAGGCACTGGCATTGAGATTTCAGGCACTGCAAACCCAAGAACTGAACCCCCCAAAAGAGTCCCTTCTGTCCCTGCTGTCTCTTCTGTCCCTTCTCTCCCTTCTGGTCCTGAGATGTACTAATCAAATAACACTGTTCAGCCTCAGACCAGCACTGCTTTCCAAAAGATGCCTATCTGGAACAGTAGACCAGACGCTCTAGAACTGTCAATCATCCACCGATTGCGAAAATAATTGATCAGGGTTGTAGCCAATGAGTGTAGCTTTTCAATGATACCCCACGTGGTGGTGTGCGAATAAGGGATCTAGGTGAAAGTTGACGAGCGAAAACCAGAAATGAAAAACATTCCAAGGACTTCCGGTTTGGCGAGGAGCAGGTAAGCAGCTGCAGAACAGAGCTCCCGGTCCAAAATTCAAGAAAGGTAATAAAAAGTTACAAAACAAGATAAAAAGTAACAACTCGAAGATAAAAGAACGATGACAAGACCCAGTGCACAAAACTCGAGGAGAAGTGAGAGGAGAATGACCCCCGACAAAGAAAATACGACGGAAGGAAAGGTACAACACGAGGAGATGACACAGCAAGTAATACAAGCTAACACATCGTTAGACCACAGCGAGGCCTGGCTGGAGACGGCGCTACAAGCTAACATGGAAGCTAACACGATGAATATGCAAGCAAGTATTCAGATCAGGCTAGGAGCAATGCAGAACACTAATGATGCTAACATGCAAACCAACACTCAGACTGGACTATTCAGAGGAGCATGGAGGCGAATTCAAAGGAAATAAAAGCGTTAGACAACAGCGAGGCTGGAGACGAAGCTACAAGCTAACATGGAAGCTAACACGATGAATATACAGATAGCATTCGGATCAGGCTAGAAGCAATACAGAAAGCTAACAATGCTAACACGCAAACCAACAGACTGGACTCGATGCAATACAGAATATGCAGAGGAGCATGGAGGCTAATTCAAAAGAAATAAAACAAATTACCCCCAAAAGAGGGACAAAGAGACGCTGGATACAACCGGACCATCCGAGATGCAAGCAAGGAGATCGCCCAGGCCGGCCAAGATGCGATCATTGAGGCCACACACACCGACCGGGAGCCGAGCACTGAGATCAACCGGACCAGCCAGGATTAAAATAACGAGATCTCACACACCAAACAGGACTCGAGCACTGAGGTCACACACACTGACCAAGATTCAATACCACATATACATATCATTTGAGAGTGAATGGAGGTTATGACTCGAGACACACTGCAGATAACACACAGACCAATGGGAATACAGACAAGGTAAACGATCACGTGTTAGTTCCCGTGGTAGGTTGTATGGTCTCATACACAGAGTCAATAGTTCAATAGAACAGAGGCATTGTTTAACCATGATGTGACCAGGATGACACCAACTGGAATGACACCAACTGGAAGACAGCAATCCCTCTGTCTTTCCTTTTCGCCGCTTTGCTTATTCCTGTGGATAAGAAAGTTGTGAGAGAAACAATAAATACAATAAATAGTAGAGAAATAGACAAAAAAGTTTGGGAGCTGCTACAAGAGGCTGCCACTCGCTGCAGCGCCAAGAGAGTTGTCTCTATGGGGAAACCATGGCATTCCCTGGCCTGACTAAAATAATTTTCAAACAAAAGGCATGGCTGTGAGTGTGAGCTTTTCACCTTTTACATATGTAGCTTTGGCATGGATAATTTGTTTAGATCGCTAGCATGGCTGACCTCTTGTTAACATTCTCCAAAACCATTACTAATGCCAAAGCTTCTTTCTTTCACCCTAGGATCGAGGCCTCTGCCAAGAACCTTCGCAAACTGCATTCTACCATGTCCTCCCTCCTCACCCCACCCCCCCCCCACCCCTCCCCCTCATCTTTCTCTGCCGAAGACTTTGCAATCTTCTTTGAGGAAAAAGTGGAGAACATCCGCAGCTCCTTCTTCCAACCCCCACCCATTCCGAATACTGAATCGAGAACCTCATCCTTCACTCTGTCATCTTTCTCTCCCATTACAGAAGCCGAGACCCTGACACTGGTAACGTCGAACCGTCCGACTACATGCCAGCTGGACCAGTTACCCTCCCCACTCCTCCACACCATAGGACCAGACATCCTCCCATTCCTAACTGCAACCATCAACTCGTCCCTCAACTCGGGGGTGGTCCCCACCTCCCTAAAACAAGCCAGAGTCACACGCTCATAAAAAAACCAATGAACCCCACCGTTATAGGCAACTATCGTCCTGTCTCTCTTCTCTCCTTCCTTTCTAAAACACTTGAACATGCTGTATCCAACCAACTTACTGCTTATCTCTTACAGAATGACCTCCTAGACCCTAATCAGTCAGGCTTCCAGACAGGCCACTCCACAGAAACGGCCCTCATTGCGGTCACAGGGGCACTTCACTTAGCAAAAGCGAAAGGCCTCTCCTCTGTCCTGATTCTCCAGATCTATCTGCAGCCTTCAACACAGTCAACCATCAGATCCTCCTCGCGTCCCTCGCAGGAATGGGAGTGGCTGGCTCTGACACTGACATGGCTGACATCATACCTCAATGACCGCTCCTACCAAGTATCATGGAGAGGGACCCTGTCGGCCACCCGCCCCCTGAGGACGGGTGTCCCCCAGGGCTCAGTCCTAGGACCCCTTCTCTTCTCCCTCTACACTAAATCACTGGGTAACATTATCACGTCTCATGTCTTCTCGTATCATTGTTATGCCGATGATACTCAACTCTTCCTCTCCTTCCCTCCCTCAGATATCCACATCTCTGAGCGGATCTCGGCCTGTCGGTCCGACATCTCCGCCTGGATGACGACCAACCACCTCAAACTGAACCTAAGCAAAACAGAATTGCTCCACCTGCCGGCCAAATCCTCCCCCCTGACCGACCTTTCCATCACAGTCGAGAATGCAGCTGTGACAGCGTCCCTGACCGCCAAGAACCTTGGTGTTGTCCTCGACGACCAGTTGAACTTCTCCGCTCACATCGCAGCAACAACCAGAACCTGCAGATTCCTCCTGAGCAACGTCAGAAGGATCAGAAGGATCCCGGCCACTGCCACCAAGCCGCTTCAACTCATTCAGAACGCAGCGGCCCGCCTGATCTCAAACCTACCGAAGTCGGCCCATGTCACCCCACTTCTTAGGGACCTGCACTGGCTCCCCATTGCTGCACGAATCCGCTTCAAGGCCCTCGGCCTGGCATATCGTGCAGCAAAGGGAACCGCTCCTGCCTACCTCCGGTCAATGGTCTCTAACTACACACCCTCAATACCCCTACGCTCTGCATCTTCTGACCCACTCCTATCCAAGCTCCGGGAGGGTCATCAAGGAGAACCTGCCTTTTCTCAGTCCTTGCCCCACAATGGTGGAATGAACTACCCACCCCAGTTAAGATAGCCGAAACCCGTCCAATCTTTCGCCGTCGACGCACTTCTTCAACCATTATCTGAAATTAAAAAATTTAAAAATCTAACCCTAACTAACCCTACTGTCATGCACTTGTCCTAATAAACTAACCTACACTGTAGCACTCAACACTTGTTTCATGTTGAGCTATAGATTGTGGATGAATACACACAGAAAGGTACACCTTGTCAATGTTCATGCTTTATTTGTTTTAAAAGAGACAACTTAGAAATGTGTCCAGTGAGGCTGCATCCTCATCTCTTGACGGTGTGAAAATCTGGCGATATAAAGTCTGAACGGTGCCTGGTCTGGCAGGCTCTGGAGAGGAGGGTTCGGCCAGCCTCTGTGTTGGACAATGTTTAAGCAGTCTGGCCAGCTCTTTCTCCATGTCATCCTGTCCTTTAAGCTTTAAGCAGCCTGGCCAGCTCTTTCTCCATGTCATCCTGTCGTTTCAGTAGCCTGGCAATGTCTCTATTTACATTAAACTTGTTTATTTTTTGGTCGACCACCGCCTCCATCGACATGACAATTGTACGACAAGTTTCAAGATTGGTTGCTGCTGTTTCTGGTGCTCCCACATAGGCAATAACTGTGGCAGCATTTCTTTTCATCATACGCCGTTTTCTTTTTGGCTGGACAGGATTTTGCGCTGCAGGACTTCCAATTATCTTTCGCCCTCGATTTTCTGTTGCCTTTACCGGAGCCGCCATTAAACCTGGGCGGTCAACAGTAGTGATACGTCTCTTTGATTGTCTAGTGCTGTAAATGTTGTTGGCCTTCTGTCATCAATATTCTAGCAGCTGCAGTAAGAACTTCAGAGCAGAATGCCATGCTAACATAATGCTAATATATTGTAGTCTTCCCCATTGTTCTGACCAGGATTACGTTCCATTTTACCTCCTTGCTCTCCGTGGTGCTGAAATAGTTTTGACTGTCCAGGTGTTGAAATAGTTTTGACTGTCCGGGTGTTGAAATAGTTTTGACTGTCCGGGTGTTGAAATAGTTTTGGCTGTCCGGGTGTTGAAATAGGTTTGACTGTCCGGGTGTTGAAATAGTTTTGACTGTCTGGGGTGGTGTTGAAATAGTTTTGGCTGTCCGTGGTGCTGAAATAGGTTAAGCTGCTGTCCATGGTCCTGAAATAGATTTGTCTTTCTTCTTCTCTCCCCAATTAATTTGGTGACCAGAAATACTGCTTTTATATCCACTCCTTCATACTGTACATTGCAGACATACAGTATGTGAACTCCCTTTTGTGCTAGAAAAATACAACAAAATAAATAGTTTTTTATAGTAAATGGCTGCATTTATATAGCGCTTTTATCCAAAGCGCTTTACAATTTTGTTCCTCAAATTATACCCATTCACTCACACATTCAAACACTGACGGCGGAGGCAACCATGCAAGGTGCCAACCTACTCATCGGGAGCAGTTAGGGGTTAATGTCTTGCTCAAGGACACTTCGACACGCTGCCCGGGAGGAGCGGGCCACTGTCGCCCCACATGGCGACTTGCATCTCAAAATGAATTAATTATAGGCTGAAGAAGAAGAAGAAGTCAGCAACACACACATGTGAGATGGGCGACACACAGGAACACACACACATGCATTGCCTCTCTGTCTCTCTGTCATCCTTCCCCCCAAGGGCAGCCGGGCAGCATGTTTTCTCATTGGGTTTATCTCTTTTTGAGGGGGAAACTGAGCACGGAGAGAACATGAGAAAGGCCCGCGGGATATCCCACCTGGGCACCTGTCAACCCAGCAACCTGGTCCCCGGGAATCGAACCCATGGACCTTCTTGCTGTGAGGCGACAGTGTTAACCACTACACCACCATGACTCTCATGACTGTTCGAATGAGGGAAATGCTCACGTGAAGATAACAAACTATCCAGTACGTTTTTGGCTGACTGTGCAGGCAGGCTACTGGGGCAGGAGTCGCAATCACTGCGGGAAATATAACAAGTTATGACACACTTTCTCTATAGGCTTTTGAAAACAGAAATTTTTACTTTCTGGTTAGAAAATCACAAGCAGGGAGTTGAATAAGTGGAATATCTCCAAAGATCTGCAATTCAGTACTGATGGCCTCAACCCCTGCCCTTGGTCTATAGGTTATAGGTACTGTAGGCTCCATAAACAAACATTACACATTATGTCACGTTTCGATGACCCACATTTTTTTTTTATCCCAAAGTAGACGATGCAGTGATGTTGCTTGTTTCGAGGATGGAGCACGAGTTACCGGTCAGTCGCTGCTCCAGGGCGTCCAGGGCGCGTGAATACTTTCAACAACAAAAGTTTGTTTCCGCGTTCGAGTTTTGCGCTCTGATTGGCCAGGTCATGTGACATGTGCGCCAATCGTGGGACAGCAAGTTCTGCGCCTATTTCCGGGTCTAACAGCCTGCAAACTACCTGGCGTTCTATCGCCATGCTCTAAGACAAACTCTAACCTTAACCAACTTCGAAAGAGCGCCTAAGCTTAACCAGTGTATAAACTTGCAGTCCCACGATTGGCGCACATGTCACATGACCAGAAACGCGCAGGGCCAATCAGAGACGCGGAAAACAAACATTTGTTGTCGAAAGTATTCAGGCGTCCAGGGCAGCCAGCTGATCATGTGCCATGAGACGTTTAGGTAAAAGTTAAGATAAAAGTTCTGTTTCTCATGTTGCATATTCTTTTAAGCAGACAAAACATGTAGCTATTATTATTATTATTATTATTATTATTATTATTATTATTATTATTATTATTATTATTATTATTATTATTATTATTATTAAAAAATATATATTATATCATGTGGCTAGCCTTTGATATCCCACCTTTCATGCAACAACAGATTTGTCTGCAGGTTGGTGTTGTGAGGATACTGGCATCAGGCAGCTCTTCTCTTGTGAAAATAGTTGTGGTTATGATGTTACCTACAAGCTACATTAAGGCCTATAAGTCCCTGACCCAGCATGCTACAGTAGCTAGTATTCACACAGATGCTTGCTGGGGCTACTCCATCCCGGCAATGTGACCATACGTCTGCTACCGGAATAATGCTGTGACAACAATGATCCCTCATCCTGCGTTCGTACCTTTTATACGGAATGGCGAGACAGAATAATGGCGTAACATTGCCGCCTTGTACAGTTCAGATTGAGGGGAGATAATGGTTGTTACTGACACCTCCTTTTCCACAGGATCTGTTACACAGTTTGTTACTGAAACCTCCTTTTCCATGGGATCTATTACACACACACACACACACACACACACACACACACACACACACACACACACACACACACACACACACACACACACACACACACACACACACACACACACACACACACACACACACACACAGTGTAAATGACTATTTTAATGTATGTGTTTGTGATTGGATGGATGGTAGACTCAGGCGGCCATTCAGATTTTCATTTATCATGTTACTATCTAGATAATATAGTTTATTTAGCATTATGTCTGCGTGAGCTCTTAATTGGCATTGAAACAGTTAAGTCTGTCAGCACACACAGACACACACACACACACACACACACACACACACACACACACACACACACACACACACACACACACGCACGCACACACACACACACACAAACAAGCATGCACGCACACACACACATACACACACACACCATATGTGCACATTCATAACTTTTTATTGATCTTCTCTTCATCACTGCTCCTCCTCCTTAAAATGCTTAAAATAAAAATGCTTGATTTTCGCAAAGAATTTCATGGAATTTGCAAGGTTTTATGTGATTTCTTACAATAGTTTTTTTTTTGAATTTTTTACAATTAATCACATTACCTTCTTTGGCCCCAGCCGCCTCCCATAACTTCCACCTGGTGTGTTAACATTCCTGATCGCTCTGACGTGCAAACCACAGGGAGAACAGTACGTGACCAGACATCCCCCGAATGTCTTATTTCATTATACCGAAGTTTCCGAACTGACCTTTGGATTAAACCAAGTCCTACAAACAAGTGATGGATGTCTTTCCCAGATGTTCCACAGATCGAGCTACGCTACGCTCGCTGATTACACTATTTATTAGATATCAGTGTTGAGAACAGAGATTGTCCCAAGGAGCTGCTTGCCAACAAAGATATTGTTTCAGAGGAGTGAGAAAGAGGAATGCAGAGAAACGCACACACACTTATTTTACTATATTTTGATAAAAGGTAATTTACTGTATTGTTATGGTATTTACACTTAAAGTAGAAAAACAAAGGTAATCTGTAAAATAATACAGTGAATTTCCTGTGATTTTTATTTTTTTTACAGTGATGGCAGTCAGTCAAAGACATACAAATAAAAAAGGTCTACATTAAACATAAATTACACAGCAGTCACCATTTCAAAGGGAGTTAATTTACTTTGTGACATAATAGCCAAACAAATGCACTAGCCATCACTATCTTGTGCCAAATGATTAGGGCCTATTACAAAAGAACTTTAAAATAAATAACTGTATTTATCAATTAACAAGTCAGAGTCCTCGCCTGCACCTTCCGAGTCCGAATGCTAGCCAAGTCTGAGTAGTCAGTGCTCAAGTCCAAGTCGAGTCACGGGTCTTGAAAATCAGTCCAGGACTCTATAGTACTACAACACTGACACACACCAACTATAACCCTATTAATATAAGCTATTGGTCTCTCTCTCTCAGTAGTGGAGCCATATTTGTACCACAAGTAACACTGACGTCTAGCTGTGGTTTTGGCATAAAAAAACAACTTGAAAATTGGTCTCCTGAATTCTGAAGAGCCAACACTACTGGAAATAATAGCAAAACAAATACAGATCCTCTCTCTCTATGTATCTCTTTCCCTCTCTCTCTCTCTCTCTCTCTCTCTCTCTCTCTCTCTCTCTCTCTCTCTCTCTCTCTCTCTCTCTCTCTCTCTCTCTCTCTCAGTGTTCGCGGGGTGGGAAAGCTGGTAATGGTTTATGAGTCCTGGTCATTGCAATAGCGACTCCTACTGGTATACCCTCCCCAGACCGACAGTAGGGAAGCACAATGACCAGTAAGGAATTGGCATAAAGGGGGATGGGAGAAAAAAAAATCACCTGTGTTTTCTGTGTAAAGCTGAAGAAGTTGTATTATTATTCAGCTAGTGTTCAAAGGAACACGCCAACATTATTGGAAATGCGCCATCTTCTCCAGAGTCAGACAGCAACTTGTATACCACTTTCCTCTATGTGCGTTCAGTATAAAGCTATCCAGCTGCAAGCTAGCCTAGCACAGCACAAATGAATGGCTTTTTCTCATTATGTATATAGTACTCATAGTATATCAGAAACTTTTTTTTTATCCACTTTTTCCCCCATTTTTCTATATTCTTTTCTCCCATCCCAATTTCGTATCATCCAATTCAACCCTCCCCTGTCACGAACGCTGTTTCTTGCCTCCCACAAGCCGGCTGCAATGTGGACTAAGTCATACATAGCACAAGTCCCCTCCAGTACTTGAGGTAACAGCAGTCGCATCTTTTCACCTGCGCAGCTCGATCTCTCAGTGGCGAGGAGTAACGCGTGGGAGGCTCACGCTGCCCCCGACACTTCCTGATTCTACTGCGCAGGCGCACCAACCGACCTGTAGGAGTCGCTGTCCACAACGCCCGATCCCCACCCATCAGTTTCCCACCCCCTAATACGGCCAATGTGTATTAGTATGGACGGCCAGCTAAACTGAAAGCAATGTGGAGCGCTGGGCTCGAACAGGCAAGCCCAGCGTCTCCGTCATTCGTGGCGAGTGCCTTGCCCACTACGCCACGTAGCCGCCCCGTATATCAGAAACGTAAGTACTTTTCAGTATATCAGATACGCCTGTTGGAAATGGAAGCTCTTATGTCAGGGATAGTCAGCCTTTATGGGCCTGTGATCTATACTGTGTTGCCCTTATAGTCCGAGGGGATCTACCAGCACAAGCCAAACAGACCAACTGAAAATTACCACCAGAATAATGCAAACATACTAATACAACGACAGATTGGGTATGGCCATGGCCAGATTCCAATATGCAAGAGTTATGGTTTCCTTTCCTCTCCAAGGAGCAGATCATTTCATCTGGGCCCCGTTCCAACATGTAGAAATGATATCTACTCTCATTATTTACCCTGGCCCCATTCCAACGTATATTAAATTACAGTAACTTACCATATCATTCATGCATCATTGGGAGCTAAAGTCAAGATTACACATCCACTATAATTACAACAACAATAAACTGTATTTATGTAGTACTGTTTTATAAATATTATATGAATGTAATGAAGTACTTCAAATAAACGGAAGCTTGTTAACATCATTAGCCGGGCATTCGTTGGCCCCAGCCATACCGCATCAGTGAAATAATTAACGGAAGCTTGTTAACATCATTAACTGGGCATGCGTCAGCCAGCCAGCCATAACGCAGCAGAGAAATAACAGCAAAGGTATAGACACTATAGGTGGATGTTCTTCCATCTTCTTTTTGCAAAACATGTAACACTTGTGGTTCTGTTGGAAATACTCAAATAAGCTCTGTTTGTGCTCAAATCGTGCAGCTCACAGGGTAGGCATCCCAGGTACGTACAAGGAAACTATAAAAGAAGGAAGGGTCATCACGTCAGAATACCAGCATTCTACTGTATGCTCTGCTTGGTGCCAGACTTTGGTGCCAGTTCTATAAGCCTGTATTAAGATTCAAAATATACACGCTATCTGAGGACATATACATCAACCAATATATAAAATGTTAGTTAACAATGCAGCAAATTGCAGATGATTCTGACATCCGAGGTCAGAATGACCTGTTTAAATGACGAGGAGATGGCTGACCCCATTCAACTCAAATGTCAGCCAAACTGACATTTTCCACACGCGCTACACAGTGATGTGATGACCCTTCCTTCTTTTGTAGTTTCCTTGGGTAAATATGCAGCTGAGTTAAACTTTCTGCTTTCTGCTTAGCCTACTGTAGCTGTCTTCACTCACCAGTACTCCCTGAAGACTATCCTGAGAGAGGTACAGGATACCAGGAGACAGTTTGTGGTTCTTCTGGCTACAAGGGAGCATCCGGCCGCCCTCGCCTCACCAGGATAGCACCCTTAGGGCTAACTAGTAACCGAGGGAACCCGTGGGTTCTTCAGCCAAGCTACCAGGCGTTGCCTGCTCAAGTGATGTGGTGGTGAAGCACAAGAGATGTTGAACTGTCTGACTGGGAGTAAACAACTTTATTCAACTCATGGGGGAGAAAGAACCCACTGAGAACATATATAATATGTAACACATTAAAATAGCTAATAAAAACACATGTTATACAGTATATATTGTTGAGTTGTTTACTTAAATTATCCAAAATGTTTCCAACAATGTTCAAACCCTGTGAAATCCGTAATTTCAATCAAGAACACAAACCCTTTCCTGTGTTTTTCTTCTTCTTCATTTACTTTACGGCAGACTAGACAACGTATCCTGTGGTCCCTTCTCAAACATGTCATATCCCCTTAACCCCCCTTCCTAACCCACCCCGGATTGTGACAAACTGCCGTGCCTCCTCTTTAGGGGCGTGATTAGATCACACTGGATTGACAGCTCCTTTTTAGCGGAAGTAGCGTTTTTATTTTAGTAAAAGTAGCTATTGTTTTATTTTCTATTTAAAAACTCAAATGTTGTGCTATAAACGACCATACTATATATGAAACAGACCCAACTGGTTAGAAATATTGAAACATTCCTTATCAACAAATTAGCCACACAAATCTGTGTTTCTATTGATCTATATCTCCCGGAGTATGGCGCTAATGATGCTAGCATTTTACGTTCACTTAGATGAAGCGTTTAGCATCAGCTTTGCTGTGCTAACACTTTTGAGCTACTAATCAACTCTTTAATTAATACAGAGATTTTGGTGCTGTACCCCAGTCTGCCAGTAGCTTTCAAACCATGTCAGGCTACTTTGAATTCTCAATCAACCTAAAAGCAAAGAAAACTGCAGTGCATTTTAACAATGAAGACAACAACATTCATGATCCCATGCTCCCTTACAATCAAATCAAATGTATTTGTAAGGCCCGACAACACACGTTAATGTCCCCATGGGCTGGACACGTCTTCTTTAAACAAGTCAAGAAGAAACATCACAAAAACACCATGAAGTCCAAAATTTTTTAAATAAATAAAAGAAATGAATGAATGCAACACTCCTATACCCCAGAGGAAGGTAAGGAAGAACTCACTAAAACCTAGCAATAGGAAAAAATGCAACACAGGCAATGTGGAGGAGAGAAACCTTAGAAGGGCCGTTCAAGGGGGGATCTCCCTTCTTAGATGTCGGTGATAGTAGTGTTGCAATAAAACAGGCGAAACAGTTGCTAAGCATGCACATATACGTGTAATGAAACACAAATAAGTGCACGCAATAGCAACTTGGGTAGGTATAAGAACATTTTGAAAGATTGAAAATAGAGCTGATGACGGATCCAGATCCAGATGATGGTATGGGGGCGGCATAGAGGGGATCGCATCCTCCCAGCCATCATCACGGGACGTCCACCACTCCGGTCATCACCACAAGACAACCTCTCACAGGGAGACAGGTGTTAGATAGTTTGCGTGTTTGCGTGTTTGTGATGAGCGGACATAGCAATACATACAAGTAGTGCATGTGAATAGAATAGATACATGTAGTAAGCATGTATGTGAATAGAATAGAAGTACTTAACCCAGCAATGAACCAGAACAGGCATGCATGCATGCATGGTGACAATATAATCAAAGTATAAGAGAATTGAGAAATTTAAGTGATGGATAGAACTAAGAACCACTGCAGGCGTATGTAAACAGGATGAGATACAAGACGATGGCTCAGGGCCATATGCCCCGGGGGGGCAGGAGAAACCACTCAGAATTGGTCAGGGCAGAGCAGGTAAGGTTCAGCGCTGCAGGCCAGACAGGAGGCGGTATGAAGCTGCTCCATGGGACCGGTTGAGACAAAGACAGGGGTAAAAAAAAAATGCCCTTACGTCTTTTGTTATTGTTTTGAGTGAGAGATCCCTAGCGGCAGAACATTACAGTATATTGTATGTTCCAGCCGTGCGGTCCGTCACAATTTTTTTCCATTTTTGTCACAACAGCAGTTATAATGTATATTATCATCAATACGTTAGTTTACCAATAGGTTAAAGTGTTATTAGTACGATTTTAGTATTCGTTTTTGTGTTGTTCTGATCGCGAAAGTCGGCCATTTTGAAAAAGCAACCGTCGGTAATTGTAGTCATTTTGACACCATTTTGAAGAGGACATCCACATCTTTCAATGTGCGTTGGAATAAAAAAAATACACTTCCCAAAGGCCTCTAGGTGACTTCAAGCAAATTACTTCTGTATGCATTTTTTTAATCTCTTATTACTCGGGATAATATACCACAAAACTGAACGTTATTGGCATATATTGGAGTGCAGTTCGTTTGTCTCCCCTATTTTGAGCAATTAGCAACAATCAGATTTGAAATCAGTTTCAAAATCGCTGTACACTCTGTACATACAGTAGATTTCATTCTCTGTTATTCATGCACGCCTGGTGATACTAAATCCTAATTGAACTCGCCCATTTGAAAGATAAGATTTGGCACAATCCATAAATGTGTGAATTGGCTATAATAAGGTCATTTATAGGCCTGCTATTCTATATTCTATAGTAATATTTCAAATGGCATTGGTCCGGATGGGAGAATTCAGTACTGTATCTACAAAACCTTCTGTTTAATCATCTTCCCTTTATTCATTTCCTTAGATTTTTTGTACACCTGATCTCAAGAAGGTACTGAACGAGCTCAGTGGCAGTTATTCATGTCTGGTCATTTTTAGCATGGTGTTATTCACTATCAAAGATGCAAAGAAAAATCATAATTCATATTCTCCTTTGTTTCATCACAATTTAAGCAAGCCTAGTAGGGAAGAACATGGGTAGGTTGTCACATTCATTATATTTCATCACCAGAGGGTCCTGTCTCCCATATTTTGGTATTTAAATGTCCATAATTGGGGTCAGAGTCCACCTACATTGTCATCTTTGGAGTGAAACAGCTGAACTTAAGGTGAGAGGACTTTTTGTGTTTTTCATGTCCATTTGTAAATATTCCGCTCCTCAGTATTTTTCTTCTAGGCTTTTACACAATTGGTTTATAATGAAACAATTATTACCCTTAACAAGTGTGAAGGGATAGCTATAGTTTCGATTGTTGTTAGCTAGCATTGTTAGATGGCTGTTAGCCTTGATACTATCAAGACATTCCAGTTGGGGTTGGTCATCACATTTTCTTTGGGGTTGGTTGTCACATGTTGTGTATGCTATTATTGTTAGGCCGATTTATTGTGTTCTTATTTTGTTATATAGGATGGCCTAAAGATGTGTTTCCTGTTTATGTTCATGTTAAGATGCATTAAGTTATGTATTTGTCAACTTGTCAATGCAATTAAACTCTCAAATTTAGTTCTGCCTTCTTGTCTTCTTTTTAAGATTTTCCCATTAAAACACATGGTGACAACCAACCCCATAGTGTGTGACAACCATCCCCATGATGGGGTTGGTTGTCACAATGTGGCAGAGTGTTTTTGATATGTGATTAACTCTTTGTTACAATACGTTGGAAAATGAGAGGGATACACATTTCAAGCCAACATCTTAAGCTTCAGTTTAATGTAGGAATGACTATTGAAAGATGTTTTGATGATGAGCAATTCACACTAGAGTAAAAAGTGTGACAACTATCTCCGTTCTCCCCTAATAGACACACTATTTCTGACACTGGGAATACATTCACTGAGGTCCATAGATGTCCCTAGATACCAAGAACATGCTAATGGACCTTGTAGAAGTGGAGCAATATTCCATTTACTTATGTAGGTATGTATTGTAGGCTGATTTTCAGAAAATAGGGCTCCAGGCTTAAGAGGTTAAGTAGACACATAGTGTTGGGTCCATTTCTATTCTTGTCTATTTTATTTTCAATACAAAATTGTACAAAATAATATGTATACAGTGGCTACTGTGGTCTTAGTTAATCATTAGTCATTAATTATAAATGATAAACATGTACATTGTACTCTCATAATAAGAAGACAGCTTTTTTTTTTTATTAATTAAAATATGAAATGGTTTGGAAACAAGTATTTGCAGGTAGGTTATTCCAATCAGAAGGAGCTTTGCACAAAAAGGCTTTCTTGGCTGTTGCTTTTGAGAGTGTTGAAAGTGTAGGTACAATAAAATAGAGTTGGCTAGAATGCCTTAAATAATAATTGGAAGAATATGGAGCCAAGTACTGTTTTAGATATTGCGGATAATTAAAATGAATACATTTAAAAATAAATTGTAATCAGTGGTGCTGTGTTCTTACAGTGGGAGAGGGCACATTCAGAGTTTTGCACATTAGACAATGATGAGTTGTAAAAGGGCATCCAAGAACAAATCTGCATAGTTTGTTGTAAACTGTATTGAGAGGATTGAGATTCGTTTTTGGTGCAACATGATAAACACAATTTGCATAATCCATTATTGGTAAGATGAGTTGAAGTACAAGCTTCTTTCTAACAGAAAAAGTAAGACAGTTTCTGGAACGGTTGAGAATACCAACACTAAAATTTTCCTCACAATATTATCTATCACATACATTTTCAATTTAGGAACACATGTGCTCTTTGGGGGAGAAAGTAAGCATCAAGCCCTGATGTAGGCCTACTACTAGGGATGTCCGATATTATCGGCCTACCGATATTATCGGCCGATATCGGCATTAAAATGTGATATCGAAAAATATCGGTATCGGTTTTCAAATTTTTTACATTTAAAAAAAAAATTACATTTGTATAACCTTTATTTACCCAGGCAAGCAAGTAAGAACAAATTCAGATTTTATTTATTGTCAAAAGTATGCATAATGTTGTGTTAATTCCACAACAAGAGATATGTAATGTTAATTACCTGAAATAATTCCATTTGGGGGGGGGGGGGGGGTGGGGGGGGGGGGGCCCTGCATATATCGGTTGATATCGGTTGATATCGGTGTCGGAAATTAAGAGTTGGACAATATCGGTATATCGGTATCGGTAAAAAAGCCAATATCGAGCATCCCTACTACTATAGTTAAGTCACTGGGATACCTGATTGAAAACTTGTTATGTCTCATTGTGATCAGCTTGTATTTCTGATAGCAGGCAGGCATTTTTAAAGGTGGGCATTTGCCAACTAATTTACTATGCAAACCAAAGTAGGCCAGTACCATAATATAGGTACCATATTTTGATTTCCAAAAAAGAGGACATGCTGGCCCCAGCCTCGAGATACTTAATGATACTTTGCACAATCGAAGCGGGCATGGCCACCTTAATTTCACTATATGTCTTGTGTATGTATGTGATGAATAAACCCCTTGAATCTCTACTCAAAGTTTACTCAAAGATGCCTTATTGTTTTAACCTCTTAACATGCACCCAGAAAAGCGGCAATTTTTTTACTTGAACTTGAGGACTGCATACTTGTTTTGCAAAGCTTATCTTTATACATTATGCTTATAGCACATGCATAAGCCTGGTCTCTTTTGAAAGATAACCTTCTGAAGTTACTAATGCAAAAAAGGAAAATCATGTTTAGTGCTCATGAAAGAGTAGCATAGGTCTGAACTTGAGTTGAACTTGAACTTGTGTACTAACATTTTTCTGTAGTGGTTGCAATATCCCAAATTTAACCACATAACATGGGCCCAGAAAAGTGGCAATTTTTTTACTTGAACTTGAGGACTGCATACTTTTTTTGCAAAGCTTATCTTTATACTTTATGCTTATAGCACATGCATAAGCCTGGTCTCTTTTGAAAGATAACATTCTGAAGTTTCTTACACAATAAAGACAAATCACTTTTAGTGCTAATGAGTAACATAGGGCTGAACTTGATTTGAACTTGAACTTGTGTACTCATGTTTTTGTGTAGTAGTTGCAATATTCCATAATAATATATATATATATTTTTGTATAAGCTCGAAAACACAGCAAGTCTTATGTAGTACAGGTCAAAATTTTATAAAAAATTCGTTCAGAAATGAGTCTTCTAGAGACATCCGGGTAAACTGTGTGCCAAGAAAAAAGCTCTTCATCTCTCCATTTCCTCATCCAAGTAAATTCATTCGGAATTTGTATCACTTCCGTCATCTTGAGCACACACACAACACACACACTGTACACGCTCACACACTAGCAGCCACTTTAACATGAGCAAGCACACACTCATGCTGCACACGCCCACACTTCTGGCCACGAAGGAACGGTCACTTTAAAAATAGTATAGTATAACCGGAGATTGTATAAATTAGCATGTACAGAAAGACACTACCAAAGGACCTACTGTAGCATGTCCTCCATGCTCTGTAAATAACTTATGTACATATACCGATATGCCCTAATATGTTACTTGTTTATTGCACAATGTTACTTGTTTATTGCACAATGTTGATTCTATTATATGTTATTTGCACATCGTTGCGGGCAAGACCACCCGCATTTCATTGTATACTTGTATGCCGTGACAAATAAAACTCTTGACTTGACTTGACTTGGCTTCGCTTGTCAATTTTCACCTAGATCACTGATTCGCACAGGAAAGATATCACTTGTTTGCTACAAGTTACAAAGCTGACCAATAATTTTCGCAATTGGCGGATGATTGACTTCTGGAGTCTCGGGAGTCCGGGGTGATAATCTGATGCGCGCGCGTAAAAAGTTGCACGCCTGACATATCGGCATGTAACTCGAGAACGGAGGGACGGATTTTGTCGAGTGATGTGGCTTTCGAACGGTGACAAACAGCGCTTTAATACGGTAATTTATATGTTCGGCGAAAAATGCAGCCCGAGCTTTCAGACGCTCGCAAAGTGCCGTGAAACTGAAACTAAGAAAACTGAAAAACAATGAAACCCGGACATTTTCATGAATTTATAACCCCCCCCCCCCCCCCCCGGATGCCCCGGACAGGGCGTGAAAAGAGGACATGTCCGGGCAAAAAAGAGGATGTTTGGTCACCCTAAGTTAGCTTGCTATCTGCAAAATGTTGCTCCTTCAAGGCTAGTTCAAGGAAGGAAGTTAGCTTGCTATCTACAGCTAGTTCAAAGAAGGAATACAGCTTTCTATCTGCAGCTAGTTCAAAGAAGGACGTTACTGTAGCTTGCTATCTGCAACTAGTTCAAGGAAGGAAGTTAGCTTGCTATCTGCAGCTAGTTCAATGGAGGAAGTTAGCCTGCTATCTGCAGCTAGGTTGCCTTTGCCATTTTCTTGTTCTTGTCTGCTTCTCAATCCTTCATCCATTGCACAACAATGTGATCGGTAAACATGCTGAACTATTTTTAGTCTGAGAACAGTATCTGTGTCTGTTAGTAGTGTCTGTAGTTGATTGTTGTGAAAAGAGGGGAGTAGAGCGTGAGCAAAAACCTACTCCAGCTGGTTTTATTCCTCTTCCTGCTCTTTTTCTTTTGAATAAATATTTAGTTTTATTCATAATACCATGGTCTTCACTTGGTTAATGATGTACATATCAACAGCTACACCTGATTTTGTCATCAGCTTGGTCAGTTCCTCCGCTTCAATAAACTGACTTTGATTTACAGTCTGACCACTGTTACCACTTACAGGTAGAGTCCACTAATCACACCACCATCGGTCCCCAGGCGCTGCCTGTAACACAAACCCAGATTACTCTACTGTAAACAGACTGACTTTGATTCACGTCCTGCACACTGCAAGCACTTAAAGGTATAGTTCGCTGATTACCACCCTGCTGGCTCCAATCTACAGCATCGGTCTCTGTCTGCACAACCCGGAAACAATCATGTAATATAGGTTTGTACCATAGACACACATGCACAACGGCCAATACTATTATAAGGCACTAGTGGAATAGACACTAGTGGAATAGATTCATAAGCTGTATACAAAAAGAATTATTTAAAATTAAGATTTAAATTTGAATTAGGTTTTCTGGTGGTCAGAGAAAATATTTGAGTAAATAATAATAATAATAATACTAAACAAGATTTATATAACACTTTTCTAGAACTTAAAGTGGCTTTACACTAAGGGGCGGTGGTAGTGGTACTGAGACAAACAACAGACAAGTGTAACACAAACAGACGAGGAAGAATGGGGGGGGCTAAGGGAAGGCAGTGGAGAAGAGATCCAGAGCCTGGGAGCTGCCCTGGTGAAGGTTCTGTCCCCAAACATGTGAAGGTTGAACTTGGGGGTGGAGAGAAGGCGGGATGAGGTAGGTCTGAGAGACCGAGAGGTTCGGTAGGGGGAGAGGAGGTCTGGGGGGGCCAGCTGGTGAAGAGCTTTGTAGGTGAAGACCAGGATTTTGTAGTTGATCCAGTGGGAGACAGGAAGCCAGTGCAGGTCTTTTAGGACTGAGGTGATGTGGTGCCAGTGGAGGTCTTTTAGGACTGAGGTGATGTGGTGCCAGTGGAGGTCTAGGACTGAGGTGATGTGGTGCCAGTGGGGGTCTTTACGACTGAGGTGATGTGGTGCCAGTGGAGGTCTTCTAGGACTGAGGTGATGTGGTGCCAGTGGGGGTATTTTAGGACTGAGGTGATGTGGTGCCAGTGGAGGTCTTTTAGGACTGAGGTGATGTGGTGCCAGTGGAGGTCTTCTAGGACTGAGGTGATGTGGTGCCAGTGGAGGTCTTTTAGGACTGAGGTGATGTGGTGCCAGTGGAGGTCTTTTAGGACTGAGGTGATGTGGTGCCAGTGGAGGTCTTCTAGGACTGAGGTGATGTGGTGCCAGTGGAGGTCTTTTAGGACTGAGGTGATGTGGTGCCAGTGGAGGTCTTTTAGGACTGAGGTGATGTGGTGCCAGTGGAGGTCTTCTAGGACTGAGGTGATGTGGTGCCAGTGGAGGTCTTCTAGGACTGAGGTGATGTGGTGCCAGTGGAGGTCTTTTAGGACTGAGGTGATGTGGTGCCAGTGGAGGTCTTCTAGGACTGAGGTGATATGGTGCCAGTGGAGGTCTTCTAGGACTGAGGTGATGTGATGCCAGTGCAGGTCTTCTAGGACTGAGGTGATGTGGTGCCAGTGGAGGTCTTCTAGGACTGAGGTGATGTGGTGCCAGTGGAGGTCTTCTAGGACTGAGGTGATGTGGTGCCAGTGGAGGTCTGTTAGGACTGAGGTGATGTGGTGCCAGGATTTGGTGTGGGTTAGAAGACGGGCGGAAGCGAGTGCCGGATCTTTGCAATATTGTGAACATATTGTTGTTCTTACTTAACCTGTGTGTGGTGTTTTGTTATTCACCCAATGTTTGCGGGTCTGGTGGAACCATGGTGACAATTTATGTAAAAATACTTAAACTTTATCTCAATTCCAAGTAATATACTTTAGGCAGCATATACGGTTTGTATTTGCCATTTACCTCTGCTAGATCTTTGTATAAAGTAATACATTTCAATCAAGACACAGATGAAATACATCTTTATGTTGAACAAATATGAATGAAACAAGGTTTTCATTGCTACACAGTGAACCTCTTTGTTAACTCTTTCAGTGCCACGCCTGGTTTTCCATTTTACCGCTTGAATGCCACCATCCGCGCCAATGTTAACGTTAATATCGCCTAATCTATGTTTTAGATTATGGCTATGTGTCTAATCTGTCCATCGCATTATCAAAGACTATTTTCCAGACAGTGCTGTGAAAGCAGATTGTTTTTTTATCGCGTCGTTGCCGTTTCAGAGCAGTTAGAAAAGCCCCCGTTTTGATATAAAAAACAGCTCATTCTGGAGCATTCTATGAAAATCGTCTTTTAGTAGAATATTCCACAACGTTGATATTCGTCGGCCTTTTTATGAATCGTTTTCAAATAAACGCTAGATGATCAATATTATACGTGCACGCACGCACATTACGGCCGCGCGCGGATAATCGCCTCGTTGATTTCCTCTCGGAGTTTTACATTGAAACCGAAAGAAGACATTTCACAAAACAGCTTATAACTTCATCAAACTTACTCTGATTATCCTACCACTGATAACATAGAGTCCTTACCTGACATCAGATGGTATCCAACTGGTATATTCCAATTCCTGATCACCATTCGAAAAAATCGATACGTGTATGGATCCAACGCGACACAGTGGATCTCCATGATCCGCGGGGATCTGAGGCTCCAGAATGAACTCTAGTAACCCCGGCTGGATCAGTGAACTGGAAAATGTGGAGTACCGGATTTTTTCCCCCATTCATTTTCATTGAGTCCATTCTAAAATCACTTATGTCATCTGGGAGACGACAGGGGGCGCTTTTTTCCACAGTGATCACCGGCGCAGCTCGGCAATACTCGGGTAGGCTCGGGTGATGCAATAATTTTTCAGATCGCAAAAAAATAATAATAATAATAATTCCGAGAAATCTCGTGAGTGGCTAGCAACCACCTATAAAAAAACACGAGAAATCTCGTGAGTGGCACTGAAAGAGTTTTTAATGTAGATAGCAGAGATAGATACCCATTGTTGCATTGTACCTCACTGTTACTATTTTTTTTACTCTGTATTGTATATTGTATATAATGTATATTGATTGACTGAAGACTTTTTGTTTACGTACTCTTGACTTTTTCTATTTTATACTTTTTATCTATTTTATCTAGCACACTCTCAGGAGCTCATACAGAAAAAAGCATTTCATACAAAAGTATTGTGTATTTTACTATGACAACTATTAAAGAAACTTGAACTTGAAACAGAGGGTTATTGGTTCCTTCCTTGCTTAGTTCAACTTCAGTTATTTGGTTAATCTTAAGGTGTATTTGAGGCCATGGAAAGCAAGGTTCCGTCCTGCGAGGACAGTGAATGAACATATTTCAGAGTGGTGTTTCCAGCGAGCGCCAGCTATCAACGTTGGCAGTGTGCATTTGATTAATTACTGTGTGTTGCGTAATTCCACCCATACTAACCATTTCACTAGGAAATGGTGGATTTCCGCCATGATTTCCTGTTTGATTGGGAAATATACACTTTAACTGTTTAATATTCACGGTAGCTGTTTAATATGCACAATAACTGTTTAATATGCTCATTAACAGTTTAATATGGACAATGGGTGTTTAATATGCACAAAATCTGTTTAATATGCACACTATCAGTTTAATATGCACAATAGCTGTTTAATATGCACATGTACCAGTTGGAAATGGGTGTAGTCAGTGTTTTCCTACATATACTGTAACATATACAGTATGCCTCACATTGACATTTTCCCAGGCTATAAAACAGACGACTTGGGGGAGTAGTGCAGGGGGATTGCACGTAAACACACACACACACACACACACACACACACACACACACACACACACACACACACACACACACACACACACACACACACTCATACCTATAGGAGCAGTGCGCAACCACTGATCTGAGTTGTACGCCTTGCTCAAGGGCATCTTCACTTTCACTGGTTGTCTGGATCTCAACACTACTGGAAATAATAGCAAAACAAATACAGATCCTCTCTCTCTATGTATCTCTTTCCCTCTCTCTCTCTCTCTCTCTCTCTCTCTCTCTCTCTCTCTCTCTCTCTCTCTCTCTCTCTCTCTCTCTCTCTCTCTCTCTCTCTCTCTCTCTCTCTCTCTCTCTCTCTCTCTCTCTCTCTCTCTCTCTCTCTCTCTCTCTCTCTGTAGTGTCAGACTGTATCTGTATATAATGAGATCCAGCTCCTTCTAATCTGCCTGCTACACAGATGGAGAGAGGCTGT
>NW_028169517.1:336790-346790 GCF_963971535.1 Notolepis coatsorum | reverse complement strand
TTCCATTCCTGAAAACGATGTATTTGGATTGAATTCCAATTGATTATACAGATAGCGGGAAGATGACCTGTCTCGGGAGTACGTGAATGTACATTTAACGAGTCGCAGGTCGAAGGGACCGTGAGTGTGATTAAAAGGTATATATAATCTAATATATCGCTGGTAAATTTCGAAGTCAGGTTCGGTCGTTATGACTTTAATAACGATGTGTAGTTAAATCAAGGGATAAATGCCTTGTCGCAACAGATGTTGGCCGACTAAACGTACAGCGATCCGATACAGTCAGATATATACACACGTTAACTTATATGTATTAATGTTTGTTTGTCTGTTTAAGTCTCGTTCGTATGTGCACAAGTATTATATGACCCGTCGCGTTGCTTTATTGAGTCAAGAACCGGCTGCGGATAGCGCGACGAGCATTGAGAGACGAGTTACCGTTATACAAAGAATAACATTGAAGTGCAGTTCACGGGGACAAACTAGGATAGTAATTTCCGGAACCGGCCCACGGGAACAACCATTTGGGGAAGTATAGTTTTATCGTTTCAGTTTGTTTACGTTTCACATATGCACAGGCGCGTTCATTCGGTAACAAAACGCTGGTATAGGAATTCCAGGCTATTGAGAGCTCGTGGGAAAAATACTGTATGAATTGCAAAGCGTTATTTCCGAGGCGAATGAGAACACACGAACGTCGCATGGAGCAATGACGTGACGCTATGCGCGCCGTTAAGTTATGATTTTATATTAAACTATCCATAGGCAAACGTAAAGTTTAATATGCCCAAGGCCGAAGGTATATGAAATCCACGTGCAGTATATGTTTTATTTGTATATGTATGTGCGCGCTGCTATTGGAAAGTGTTGAGTTGCGGTGGCGAGATGCAGAAGAGTGTTTCCAGGATTGCATTATCCCAGACCACCGGAGAAACGAACCGAACATTGCATTAACGACACGTAACGTGCTACAGCCTCAGGAACCAACGTCAACACAAACAGCTTTCCCCGGTGAGTATGAAAATCATAAATATAGATGCTTTGATTGATTGATTGAAAACTTTATTAACAGATTGCAGAATAGGTACAATACAGCACAGCTCAACACACAATTGTTAAGGGGATGCAGACCAGAGAGAGACTTTAGTCTTGTTTACATCAGGGTCCCCCATTTTCAATACCAGATTTGTTTACATCAGGGTCCCCCATTTTCAATTTATCAGGACATATTATGACATACATGACATACAGATAGTCAGTACTGCTACATCTGTACATTTATGACATACCAGATTTGCAAATTCAGTACTGTTTGTGATACAAAAGGAGTCAAGAAAAGGGAGTCATTTGACGTAGAAACTGTACATATACACAACTATCATCTCAGTTACAGCAAAGTACAAACTTGGGCACAAACAACATAGATCATGTTTAAAAGTAAGATGTTTAGGTTATATTCACTTGAGTTAATGTGTTTATCTAAAGAACCAATGAAAGATAACTAGCCCTTTCCATTGTAAGACATTTTAAACATGATTCAAAATGTGTGGTTCCACATTCATATGATGCTTGTGTACATATGCGATATGATTGATAAATGATAACACTATCATTACATCCTAGGACGGGATGGATGAGAAATAGCTGATGTTTGTTGAGCACACAGACAGTCAAAGAGGATTCACCCAGAATAAAAGAAAAGAGTGGGAAATTAACATGTGTTTGTATTTACAGACAACCAAGAGATCTGGCTCTGGGTCAAGATGCAGAATGGGTGTAAACACATTGTATCACAAAAGCTGAAACTCCAGTGATTTGCATCTGAACACAGACAAAGTACAAAGTGAGACCAGCTACAATCATTCAAATTGAGACCCCAAAATAATCTACATTTGAACACGAAAATCAGCTGAGGACGATGTGGAGCTGAAAGACAATGCAAATGCCTAGAGAGGACTCTGACCACACCTAGAGACTCAACTTAGTATAGTATAAACACAGGTGATGATGTTGCAGTCATGAAAATCTACCTAATTCCCATACTAACAATAACTAACCAGTCGTTTTCATCATCTCTTTTCAAGAGGCACATGAATTAGAGAAGTGCCCGAGATGAAAGATTAATGATGAAAACAACTTTACTTACAATCTCCTCCTTCTATTCTCTGTTTATAACCAATAACATGCATGACTATTCTTTTAACAACTAATACATTTCCATGACTGCAAAATATCAACCACAAAATTGAAACACAATTATCTAAATGTACAAGGTATACACGTACATTGATCATTTAGCTGACACTGTATGACAGGACATCAAAAAGGGCACAACTCTATCAGCTGAGTAACAATATTCATCAAAGTGTTGAATGCCACAGTGTAGGTTAGTTTTATTAGTGTTGAGTGCTACAGTGTAGGTTAGTTTATTAGGACAAATGCATGACAGTAAGGTTAGTTAGGGTTAGATGACAAAACGAATGATTGTTTTTCATGCAAAATTAACTGACTACCTAGATTTTATGTTTTTTCCCCATGCTGATGGCTTGTCGTACAGAACTTGTAAGTCACTTTGGATAAAAGCGTCAGCTAAATGACTAAATGTAAATGTAAATGTAAATGCTAAATTATGACGAGCCACACTGAGACGTGAATAACGCCAGAGAAGTCGTGGCAAGGTAAGTATCCTGAGGCACACCCAACGCATCCTGAGGTAAGATCAACTTCAATTTAACACCACAGACTATTTTATCTGATTCAAGACTTTGGCCATTCATTTACAAATTTTATTTAAATGCCTAATGCTGTAAGATCTAGTTAGATACAAGATCTGATAAGATTGTAGTGAATGTGACCTTCTTAACATAAAGAATCACTGCTAATGCAATTGGCTTGCATTTCCTATTTTCAATTAAATGATTTTTATTTGCAATGAATTGAATTAATCCCAAAATGATTTTCCATTTTAGCAGAAAGGCGTTGAATCATTTATGTGAGGAGTTTTCTAAGGCAGTTTTTATCATCCTCAGATCACGAATTGGTGAGAGGACAGGACGAGGAACACAACCCAGCGACCTGAGCGACCCACGACAGCATACTACCACCAGGGACGCCGCCAAGGAGCTGCGGACACAACCAGAGGCGACGACAACAACCGTGGGAGAACCATCCAACCCAGCCCACAGACATCCCCAAGAAAGTGGAGCAGGGGACCACGAAGGAGACTGACCAAGGAGACACTGACGAAGAGGAGATCAACCTTTTGACGGCCTCCACCCCGGCACTGCAGACCACGACAGACCAAACCCATCACCTGCAAACGGGAGTCATCCGTGTGAGAGAGAGCGTCCTACAGACAAGCCACTACACCAGCAAACCCTCGCCCCTCTGGTACCGCGATGACGGGGAGCGGGGGACCAACCACCACACAACACGTTCAAGACCACCCTACCGCCATGTCTCTAGGCCTGATAGGGGCCAAGCGTGAGCACAGTGGCAGACATGTGATGGTGGTGGAGAACAACATAGGCTGCAGGAAAAGAGTCTGCAAGTATAGTTAGTTGTATAGTATAGTATAGTTGACCGCCACACTGCTACAGGTGACCCTTGACAGGGAATGAACGGCGACCACTGAATGTTCCCGACTGCATCGTCAAGAAGAGACATCATCAGAGACCTGTGAACCAAGAGACTTCTGAACACAGTGTCCACATTGTTATGTATTTATTTAATTTTTATGTGTTACTGTTTGGCCCTGCCACACGACCGACAGAGAACACCTTGTCAACAACGACGCAACATCATTCAGATTAATACCTTCACAAGAAGGAAACTTTTCACACAATTGTATGTATCTGCAAAACGATGAACTAGGGATGTGATGAAAAGAAATCAATGAGAAAGCATTAACAATGGTTAGTAATAATGAGCTAAAATGTATTGCTGAAGGAAGAAGTGACCACATGATCACATTACATCACATTTGAATTACTTAGGTTACAAAATTGTATTGTCAGACAAGAAAGAATCAGTTGTTTTATTCTCTCATAGAAGAGGACATGTAACGTTGTTTTGCACCTGTATGGTGAACCATTGATAGTATATGCACTAGAATTACATACAGAAGCGATGCATAAGACGTTTTATCTCCTCATTTATAGAGAAGAAATGGAGAAAATTGCCTGATTCTAAGTAAAGACCAACAAAACTGAGGCAATCACAGATGAAAGTGACACTCAAACTCAGGTTAAATACAACTGGATCCTAAGTAATTTCATCAAGAATCATCATAAAATGTGCAAACATATATATATATATAATTGTGAACAGTTTCCCATAATCAATCATGTTAGTTTTATATTAACCACTAGGTTAACGGTTTTCAATTTTATTTTGACACATTAGCCACTAAGGTAATGTCTATTGTAAATATTACTATGTTTGTATATGTACAACCATGACATAACCATGACATTAGCTCCCCTGAGTCACGACATGAACGACTGAAGGTATGCCAAGATATTTGCACAGCGATAGCTTCTAATGATTATGTTAATTGTTGTTTGATATCAGAGTTGAGGACCACTCATTGATATAGGTATTTTGAGCGATTAATAAAAGAAAAGGGTGATATCTATTCCCACATCTCTGATATCAAAATAACACAGACCACAGTCCAGTCGATCATGTCATGAATCATGTATATAAATAATACTAGTTTAAATTATTAGGCCAACCAACAGAACACATTGGCCAACATTTTCATTATTTTAATTATTTTCTATTTTTTTCATTATCTGATAACCGATGGATTACATCGGTCCCCACTTTTACCTGTTCCAAACAATCCTGGTATATTATACATTAATCTCACCCACATTATAAGAAAGAAAAGTGAGTATTGTGGTATAATATGTCCTCATGTAAATATGTTCCCCTTACCTGTGCCCCCCCCCCCTCTCTGTGGAATCACCCCCCTCCCCTGTGTCCCCAAACCTGTACCCCCTCCCCCCCATCTGACCTATCAAATGGGACCACATCCCCCCCCTTGTTAACTATATAGGTCTCCTCCCGAGATCTATCCAGGTCTTTTTTACCTGGGTCACTTCAGCTGACTACCTGGGGAGAGCCCCTCAGCCATTCTCTCTATGTATTCTATCTGTTTGGTTAATAAACCCTTGTTATTATCCAAGCCTCGGTTGACTGAGACATTCTTCATCAGGATATCCACAAATATCCCACAGCTGTAGCATGAGGCTATGTGGTGTGTTAGGCTGTAGCATGACGCTATGTGGTGTGTTAGGCTGTAGCATGACGCTATGTGGTGTGTTAGGCTGTAGCATGACGCTATGTGGTGTGTTAGGCTGTAGCATGAAGCTATGTGGTGTGTTAGGCTGTAGCATGAAGCTATGTGGTGTGTTAGGCTGTAGCATGACGCTATGTGGTGTGTTAGGCTGTAGCATGAAGCTATGTGGTGTGTTAGGCTGTAGCATGAAGCTATGTGATGTGTTAGGCTGTAGCATGAGGCTATGTGATGTGTTAGGCTGTAGCATGAAGCTATGTGGTGTGTTAGGCTGTAGCATGAAGCTATGTGCTGTGTTAGGCTGTAGCATGAAGCTATGTGATGTGTTAGGCTGTAGCATGAAGCTATGTGGTGTGTTAGGCTGTAGCATGAAGCTATGTGGTGTTTGAAGTTGAAGTTTCTTGAAGTTTCTTTGAAGTTTCTTTAATAGTTGTCATACAGAAGTACAGAATACTTTTGTACAAAATGCTTCTTACTGTTGCGCTCCAGAGACTGTGCAAGACAAGATAAGTATGAAATAAAAACATAGTAAAATTAGAAGTAAAAAAAAGGTCACAGTGTTCAGTTTAGACATATGTACAATGTTCGATGCAGAATAGTGTTAGGCTGTAGCATGAAGCTATGTGATGTGTTAGGCTGTAGCATGAAGCTATGTGGTGTGTTAGGCTGTATCATGAAGCTATGTGGTGTGTTAGGCTGTAGCATGAAGCTATGTGGTGTGTTAGGCTGTAGCATGAAGCTATGTGGTGTGTTAGGCTGTAGCATCCTGAAGAAAATCAATGATTTGGATTTGGTTATAACCTATAGATATTAGTTTAAACTTGTTAAACTATAAACGCTGAGACAGACATCTACTCTGGGTTTGTGTGTATTGAACATAGACACTGTACGAGACACAGAGTCTGGGAGAGATAAGAAACGGGAGAGAACGCAGCACCGAGGTCATCCGCAGAGGCTTTAGCATCAACAAAGATAGCTGGTCGGCTAGGGAGGGGAGAAGCCGTTGCTATAGTGATGAGATAGGGCGGGTTGCTACTGTATGGGCTAGCAGCTGTTGCTAAGGAATATACTTTATAGGTGTGAGTTCTTCCGGTTTGACTCAGACAAGCAGATGAGGGTTGACAGCGAGACAGCAGAGATAGCTCCAGCCTCCTCTGAGGCTGGAGGGTGGGGGAGGAGCAGCCACGAGGACAGAGCTAGCTACAGGCTAACAGAACAGATAGCTACAGGCTTCGGCTAGGGAGCTAGGCCGCAACGACCATCACGCGGGTATCGAGAGATGAATCTATTCATCTAGGTTCATTAGAGACCATCAAAGGCTTTCCATATTGTACGAGTCTATGTCTATGAAAATAAACAACCATCAAGAAAAGACAGACCACGTTTCCAGTGTTAATTATTCTGTTTATGGATGTATCGACGGGGGGTGAAACAGTGTGTGACAGCCAGTGAGATTGCCATCAACCAACAAATGACTACAAACACAACGCAGAGGGACGTCACGGAACAGCAGGTGACGGGTTGATTAGAGGCTGAAGACCACCCTAATCTTACAATCCTGTTCTATGGTGTGCTGGGCCGTAGCATCCTGTGGTGTGCTGGGCTGTAGCCTCCTGTTCTATGGTGTGCTGGGCTGTAGCCTCCTGTTCTATGGTGTGCCGGGCCGTGGCTGTTCTCTACTGGGTCTGAGTTTGAGCGATGAGGCTCTTTGTGCGTGACCCGGTCATGCCACGTACATGCCCTCCTTAGACAAACAGCCCTCCTACTGATGTTCTGAGAGAGGGAGGGAGGGAGGAGAGAAGGAGAGAGAGAGGGAGAGGGAGAGAGAGAGAGAGAGAGAGAGAGAGAGAGAGAGAGAGAGAGAGAGAGAGAGAGAGAGAGAGAGAGAGAGGGACAGGACAGACGAGAAAGGAGAGAGACGTGGAAGGAGAAAGATAGTGAGAGGAAAGGGAGAGAGAGAGAGAATTTTCAATGGTGAGGGATGGTAACCGCATGAAAGTGAGGGAGAGAGAAGGACAGGGACGGGCGGGAAGAAAGAATGCGAGAAAGATAAGAGAGAAAGGGAGAGGTTGATACATTTTTTTTTTATCTTTAAAAGTCCCCTATTTTAAAAATGGCCGTTTTGTATTGTTTTTACACAATGAAGGTCTGTTCCAACACTGAGAAAATGTGACATAATGTACTTAGTATATGAAACATAGTTTCTGCAGTTCTGCTGTGACAAGAACCCTCTCTATTGAAACACGCCATTCAGAATTGGTGCCCTATTATTCGACATAGATAATAATAATGACCAATCACTGCTCAGTACCATCCTTGACTTGCGTGTCTCAATTTGTCAAAATGGTGGCTCACTCGTAAACGTTCTCTTTTTCCACCTAAATGGTTCACTGTAATACATTTTAGGCGAGAAAAATGATATGCAATTGTTGGATCATAACTCACTCGCTCTGCAACACCTAGTTTGACAGTTTGATCTGAATGTCGTGAGCCAGGCGCACACGCCCATTCTGGAGTACGGCGTCGGGAGCAGGAGCTCATTTGCATTTAAAGCTAGAGACACAGAAGCAGCCTGTCGAGAACAGGACTGAAACAGAGGAGTATAGAGGCTGCTGGAATGAGAACAGGACTGAAACAGAGGAGTATAGAGGCTACTGGAATGAGAACAGGACTGAAACAGAGGAGTATAGAGGCTGCTGGAATGAGAACAGGACTGAAACAGAGGAGTATAGAGGCTGCTGGAATGAGAACAGGACTGAAACAGAGGAGTATAGAGGCTGCTGGAATGAGAACAGGACTGAAAACAGAGGGATATAGAGGCTACTGGAACGAGAACAGGACTGAAACAGAGGGGTATAGAGGCTGCTAGAATGATAACAGGACTGAAACAGAGGGGTATAGAGGCTGCTGGAATGAGAACAGGACTGAAACAGAGGGGTATAGAGGCTGCTGGAATGAGAACAGGACTGAAACAGAGGGGTATAGAGGCTGCTGGAATGAGAACAGGACTGAAACAGAGGGGTATAGAGGCTGCTGGAATGAGAACAGGACTGAAACAGAGGGGTATAGAGGCTGCTGGAATGAGAACAGGACTGAAACAGAGGGGTATAGAGGCTGCTGGAATGAGAACAGGACTGAAACAGAGGAGTATAGAGGCTGCTGGAATGAGAACAGGACTGAAACAGATGAGTATAGAGGCTGCTGGAATGAGAACAGGACTGAAACAGATGAGTATAGAGGCTGCTAGAATGATAACAGGACTGAAACAGAGGAGTATAGAGGCTGCTGGAATGAGAACAGGACTGAAACAGAGGAGTATAGAGGCTGCTAGAATGAGAACAGGACTGAAACAGAGGAGTATAGAGGCTGCTGGAATGAGAACAGGACTGAAACAGATGAGTATAGAGGCTGCTAGAATGAGAACAGGACTGAAACAGAGGAGTATAGAGGCTGCTCGAATGAGAACAAGACTGAAACAGAGGAGTATAGAGGCTGCTAGAATGAGAACAGGACTTAAACAGAGGAGTATAGAGGCTGCTAGAATGAGAACAGGACTGAAACAGAGGAGTATAGAGGCTGCTGGAATGAGAACAGAACTGAAACAAGACCCCTACGCTCTGCATCTTCTGGCCGCCTCAGACCTACTCCTATCCAAGCTCCGGGAGGGTCATCAAAGAGAAGTCGCCTATTCTCAGTCCTTGCCCCACAATGGTGGAATGAACTACCCACCCCAGTTAGGACAGCCGAATCACGTCCAATCTTTCGCCGTCGACTAAAGACGCACTTCTTCAACCATTATCTGAATTAAAACGGGAAAAAAAAGAAGAAAAAAATATCTAACCCTAACTAACCGTACTGTCATGCACTTGTCCTAATAAACTAACCTACAGTAGCACTCAACACTTTGATGAACATTGTTGCTCAGCTGATAGAGTTGTGCCCTTCCTGATGGCTTGTCGTACAGAACTTGTAAGTCGCTTTGGATAAAAGCGTCAGCTAAATGACTAAATGTAAATGTAAATGAAACAAAAGAGTATAGAGGCTGCTGGAATGAGAACAGGACTGAAACAGAGGAGTATAGAGGCTGCTGGAATGAGAACAGGACTGAAACAGAGGAGTATAGAGGCTGCTGGAATGAGAACAGGACTGAAACAGAGGAGTATAGAGGCTGCTAGAATGAGAACAGGACTGAAACAGAGGGGTATAGAGGCTGCTGGAATGAGAACAGGACTGAAACAGAGGAGTATAGAGGCTGCTGGAATGAGAACAGGACTGAAACAGAGGAGTATAGAGGCTGCTGGAATGAGAACAGGACTGAAACAGTCACAGAGTGACATTATACTACTGTTAATATACAGATAGATACATTATTCTAGATAGTTCATATACAGATAGATACATTATTATAGATAGTTAATATACAGATACAGTAGAGTGACATTATACTACTGTAGATAGTTAATACAGATAGATATATTATACTAGATCATTCATATATAGATATATTATACTAGATAGATAATATACAGATATAGATATATTATACTAGATACTTCATATATATATAGATAGATATGTATATTATACTAGATAGTTAATATGCATATAGAGAGACATTATACTAGATAGTTAATATACAAATATACATTATTCTAGATAGTTCATATACAGATAGAGTGATATTATACTAGATAGTTA
>NW_028169517.1:316790-329290 GCF_963971535.1 Notolepis coatsorum | reverse complement strand
TTTGGGAGGGAGAAATCCATAACACTAAAGATGGCAGCAGCAACGAAACTATACTTGTTGCTACTAAACAAATGATATGTGATGTATTAAAAATTAAATGTTACACGAATTCATGTTGAGTAACATTACAATTTACTTGAGGTGAAATGTGAATTTAAAGATGTTTAAAATGAATCACGATCTCTGCTGAAAGGCTGGGAATCGTGCAGTGAGTGGTTGCCAGGTAACCAAGGACTCGGTGGCAGAAACTACTGGATGGCGCATGCATTCTAGAAGCTGATCTTAATGGGATTTTTTTTCTTTCTATCACAGCATTGTACATTTTGACACATTTTTTTTTCTCCGATTCTTCTCTGTTTTCTCCCCGTCCCAATTTAGTCGTTGTGCCAATTCCCCCCCTCCCCTACCTGGTTGTTGTGCGCATGTTCTCCTACTGGTCGGTACAAGGGAACCCTGAAGTCATCCGCACGCTTCCTCCGTCACGCGCGGCGACAGCCAGTGACTCTTTTTTCACCTGGCAGCGAGGACTCTCATTGTTGAAGCGTAACGCGTGGGAGGTCACGCTGCCTTCATCAAGTCCTGCCTCCGCTGAGCAGGCGCCCAGACCTGACCTGTAGGCGTCGCTGTCCACAACGCCAGATTCCCACCCATGACTTGCCCTCCCCCTAACCCAGCCAAACGGGTTAGTATAGCGATCAGCCCAAGCCTCAAGCAATGCTGACTCCGGGAGTCGAGACCGCAGCCTCTTGCATTGGTGACGAGCGCAATCTCCGCTACGCCACCTGACCGCCCCCCATTTTTTTGACCAAGTTAACCAAAGTTCTACTTTGTCAGTAATACCCGTGATTTCAAATATGAAAGAAAAACGATAATATGTATGACAGATTCCTAGATATGCATATTTTATTTGAAAACTTAATTTCTTCTCGAAAAGGGACGTTGAGGTTTTACCCTCATTTGCAATGCCGTCAAGATTACAAATACAAACAGTTCAGAATACATATAAAAGGTCTAAAACACATGTGCATGAATAGAACACAAACACAGGTGAAAAGAAAACAAAAAAGAGATACAATTAAAAACAGTTACATACTGAGGTACTAGGGAGCAGGCACGTGCACACATAGAGGCCAAGGGGTGCTTGAGCACCTGCCTTTTTGAGCCTCATCAAAAAAGTGCCCCTTTAAAAACTTATTTTTTTTCTTTTTTTCTTTTTTACCGTTACGCATATATACTGCCCTTCCAACTGAAAAATGTCAGGATAGAATCAAAATATTAGGTAAAAAGAGAGAGATGCCCCATATTCCTTTGCAGTTTGCACGGCCTCCTCAGCGCGCCTCTCCGCGGACCTATATATTTTATGCATAGCGTGGGTGGTGATGATGATGATGATAGAAACCTCTGTGGCGCATACAGTTGAATGCTGGTATTACACTCATTGAGGGACACGAAGAAGTCAAGTCCGATGGGATTTGGGAATCTCAAATACAAATCGGGATTGGAATAAAAAATGCATTTATATTAAACAATACAGAATATACAGCACTTCTTGGGGTCTGTAGGGTAAGCACTTATTCCCTCCCCCCTGAACATTTATGGAGATGTATGGGCCTTTTAAGTCAGTGATAAAAGTGTCTTTCAAGGATAAGTGAGCTCCTGCACTGATTATTATAGTTCAATATTCAATATTTGATCACCAAAACCCCCCAAAAAACATAAAAAGGGGGCCCCCCGCCCGAAAAGGGCCCTTAAAAATCGTGCTTGCACGCTACGCGAGCTCGGTTAATATATACACACAAGTGTAGTGCCCTTTTCAGCCTTTGAGCACCTGCCCCTCTAAAGTCCTGTGCACGTCCCTGCTAGGGAGGTTTGTGATCATGTTTTAAATTGAAAACAGTTATAAACTGGTAGGGAGGTTTGTGATCATGTTTTAAATTAAAAACAGTTACATACTGAGGTACTAGGGAGGTCTGTGATCATGTTTTCTTGAGATCAAGTGTACTAAAAGTCGAAGCAAATGAATAAAGGGCAGATGATTTACAGGAGGTTTTGTAGATACAGTACTGAATTTTGCCATCCGGACACATGCAATTTGAGATATGTATAGAATATCAGGCCTATAAATGACCTTATTATGGCCAAGTCATACATCTATGTGTAGCAGGGTGGATTATCCCTGCTTCGTGGGAACGGGTGTGCACAGCCACTGGGTAGCGAGACACAGTAGAGCTCCGTCTGACTGCACCTTCGTCTTTGGGTCTGGAGCGTCAACTGGAGGCCGGCAGTGGGAGTGGATGGGGCCCGGGATTTACCAACCTGGTCTGGTACTCTGGTCTTCCTCTCCCTTCCAGGGCGGTCAGCAGTACTCCCCAACTCGCTCTCACTTCCCCCAATTACTCATTTAACCCTCCCACACCTAGTGACTGAATTGTAAATAAATAACTTAGTTCCCCCCACAAGCAGTACCCTCCCTCAGTGACATTAGAAACCTTATAATGAAAAGGGGAAAGTTGGATAGGAAAGGGTTAATTGTATTAACGTTACCCACACCAAAAGAGTTAATAATAGGCTCAGGAATGGACACGCACACAGAACCCCATCTAATTCTTTATGTTAATTGTACTGTTCAGTTACAAAGATTTAATGGCAATGTTTAAATAAGATGGAATTTTACCATTACCCAAGTTGTAACTCAATACCTTCTAGACACTTATATTATACACCCACCTCTGGGTTAGTACCAGGGATAATATACTTCAATGTGCTTGACTCATCACCCACGTCTGGGTTAGTACCATGGATAATACCTCTCTCAGGCTTTAATTATATGGTAGGGATAATACCTCTCCAAGGCTTTACTTATTATACAACAGGTCTGTAACCTCCCCACAGAGAAAGGGTTAATTAGATGGGAAAATATTATTAAAGAACAAACACATTATCACACTCAAAGAAAATGAAAAGGTGGGCCCACTTTACCAAAACAAAAGTCCTATACTAATGCCGGCATGTAATGTTTATGGGGTACCCCTATGAACTGTAATTAGCAACGTTAGCTTCACCCGTAGGCCGCATCACACTGTGTACTGTGCAATAAGATCCTGAGCATCGAAGCTCTATTGTACCAAGATGGCGGCCTCGCCGCGCCACCACCGTCCGGGTAGCAAGATGGCGTCGAACGCTCTCGTCACGGGCGCTAGCAAGCGGGGCTGGAGCAGAGGGAGCAGTAGTGGGCTGAGAGCGCGTGCTGGGTGATGGCGACCTCTGCTGGTCGGCACGAACTCCCGTGCTGGGCTGAAGACAGCCGGTGCAGAGCAGGTGTCGAACGCCGGCGAAGACTGGTTGTTGACGGCCGGCGCTGGGTCGACGCGCGACAATACTCTGGCCCTACCTTAACTGAAGCTACTCTGCGGGTCCCAGACAGCCCTCCTGCTATTCGGTTATACTGTTAACGCAACGTGGCTGGTTACACCACCGGTCTCTTCAGCGCCTCGCGCCCGGTGTATACTGGAGTCAATATAGCCGTTAGCGGCATGCTAATACACCGCACACACTGCTACTATAACACGTTATCTATGGACGTTAGTCCTTGGATTCGGTTTCTCTTACTCACACACTATCACGGATACTTCTAGGATAACTCGTCATATACTCTCTTCAATACGTTCACCCGTGTGGTCCACAACGGGGCTCTGTCCAGACACGACCACCCAGGTCGAAGTCCAACGTCGAAGAGGCTGCTCCTCCTCACTTCCGTTACCGTTGACTTGCTTCCTTCTCTGTCTCTCTCTCGTGCGCTCCGCCTGCCACCGCCGCCCCCTGCTGGACCACCAACTAGCCCCACAGGAAGCACTGAGTGGATAGAATATGCTTAATTTTACTGTTGATAATCCATATTCCAGCCGGTGAGAGAAGGGGAACCCTGCGTCATTGTTCGAGGGAATATCAATGGAAACTAGTTAATATGACTTTGTGCACAAAGGGGAGATAAAAGGCAAGTCAGCACTTCTGAATAATAGGCACATATTCAGGGTGCTACATATGGATCGGGCCAAATCTCCTCTTTCCACCTGGTGCCCGTTACAGGGCGGCAAAGACCATGAATGAAATCTACTGTAAGTACAGTTACTTTTGTATAATGTCCATAGCTCTGCCATTTTTCACCAGATTGCAACAAGTTTTTTTTTCCGTTCACAGAAAGGTAAAGAAACAATATACGTTGTATTTAATGGCAATAACGTTCAGGTTTGTTCGAACCATTAGATATAATCACGAAATAAACAAATAAACTGCACTGGTTGGACAACACGAGCCCTCCACAGGAAGGGAGAGCGCAGGTTGTTCTTCCTGGGGAGACTCACGTCACTCCGACGTGCTGATCTGCAACACTGGAGCCCCCCGGGGAACTGTATTGGCACCCTTTTTATTCACCCTGTACACCTCAGACTTCCGCTTCAGCTCCGGGAACTGCCATCTCCAAAAGTTTTCTGATGACTCCTCCATCGTTGGATACATCACCAACGACAACGAGGAGGAGTACAGAGCTGTGGTGGAGAGCTTCACAGAGTGGAGCAAGGAAAACCACCTACAGCTCAACATCAGCAAGACGAGGGAGATGGTGGTGGACCATCGGCGGAGCAAGAGGAAGCCCCCAACTCCCATCATCATCCAGGGGGTGGAGGTGGAAAGGGTGGAGAACTATAAATTCCTGGGTGTTCTCATGAACAACAAACTGGACTGGACGGACAACACTGAGGCCCTCTACAGGAAGGGACAGAGCAGACTGTTCTTCCTGAGAGGGCTCAGGTCTTTTAATGTCTGCAGCAAACTGCTGCAGATGTTCTACCAGTCTGTGGTTGCTGGTGCCCTCTTCTTCGCTGTGGTATGCTGGGGGGGCAACACCAACACAGACAAAATAAACAAACTGGTCAAAAAAGCAAGCTCTGTGGTGGGAGCGGACCTGGACAGTCTGGAGGTGGTGGCAGAGGGAAGGACGAGGAGGAAGCTGCATGATATCCTTGAGAACCCCTGCCACCCCCTCTATGATGAGCTGACCGCAATGCGGTCCACGTTTAGTCACAGACTCACCCCCCCCCGACATACCACAAAGCGCTTTGGGCAGTCCTTTGTGCCGGTGGCAATCAGGCTCCACAACCAGGCATGGCCAGGACGGGCCAACTGCCGTGGACTGGAGGAGCTGGGTTGTGGACTGTAACAAATTAACTTAATTATTTAACAACACATTCATGATTGGACTTGTTTCTTTTTCTTTTTCACCACTTCTTAGCTCTTTTTTAGTCATATTTTAGCTATTTTTATCCCTGTGTACTTGTCCATCTTGTTTTTAACACATACTAATAAGTGTATGTTATGTATGTTATGTATTAACTGTTTTTTAAATTGCTGTTTTTAAATTGCTGTTATGCTGTTTATGCTGTAAAGGACATCTGAATCTCCCCTCGGGGATAAATAAAGGTTTTCAATCAATCAAAGTCCTTCAATGTTTGCAATAGACTGCTGCATGTCATTCTACCAGTCTGTAGTGCAACCATTTAGTGGCCAGTGTCCTCTTCTATGCTGTGGCAATGTGTGGCATGCTGGGGGGGCTACATCAACTCGAGGGACACCAACAAACTGAACAAGCTGGTGAGGAAGGCTAGCTCCGTGGTGGGAGTCGAGCTGGTCAGACTAGAGGTGGTGGCAGAGAGGGGGATGAGAAGGAAGCTGGCTGCTATCCTGGAGAATCCCTCCCACCCCCTTTATGACGAGCTAGTCAAGATGAGAAGCACGTTCAGTCACAGACTCATACCCCCCCGACACTCAACTAACCGCCTCGGCCAGTCCTTCATACCAGCGGCCATCAGGCTCCACAACAGTGGGCAGGGACTGCTGCCAGACATCCAACTACAACTACTAGGAACCTAAAAGGACAATAATACTACCTTATGCATACTGCACCTTATGTGAATGAATACTGTATATTTCAGTTAGTTAGTTAGTTAGTTAATTATATTGATTTGTTATATTGTTTACACTGCTTGTTTTTACTACCTGTACCTCCCCTTCTCCTCCCCCATGCTGCTATGGTGCCTGAATTTCCCCAAGGGGATCAATAAAGGAATATCTTATCTTATCTTAAATAACATCAGAATTCTCATAGAATAGCAGCTTTGACAGAGGCTGGTGTGAGCAGGTAGTTTTATGAAATGTTTTGGGTCTTCTTTCCTCTAGTTCATCCGGTTTCTGATGCAATGCGCAGAGATCTATAAACTCATATTTAGCTAATAACACTCATTGGTAAACAAATGTAGTGCTGAAAATATACACTTTGACTGCTGTTTTGACAGTTCAAGTTTCAAGTTCAAGTTTCTTTATTAGTTGTCATACAAAAGTACAGAATACTTTTATATAAAATGCGTCTTTCTGTTTTGCTCCAGAGATTGTGCTAGATAAAAATAGATAAGTATAAAATAAGTATAATAAGTATAAAAATACAAGTCAAGTACGTAGACAAAAGCGTTCAATATACATACAATGCAGAGTAGAAAAGTAACTGAGTTACAATACTATATACAGTACAATGCAGAAATGGGATGAGGTACAATTTAGGTACAATTTACAGTAAGGTGTAATGAGGTATGAGTTGTAGTGCAAATTCTTTACCAATAAATATAAAGTGTGTTAAGTGTCTAAAGTGGGTAAAGTGGGTGCTGCAGTGAGTTGTTTGTTTAAAGTGAGTGTGTGCGTGTGGATGTGTGTGCTGTGAGTGTATTTGATGGTTTGTTACATAGTGTTATTGTCATTTAGCATCCTGATGGCCTGAGGATAGAAGCGTCTTCTGAGTCTCTCTGTGCTTGCCATGAGACTCCGGTATCGCTTGGCTGGAGTCTTTGATTATTCTATTAGCCTTACCCATGCACCGCTTGTTATAAATGTCTTTTAGAGTGGGAAGCCCACCTCCAATTGTGCGTTCGGCTGAACGGGCCACTCTCTGTAGTCTGCTACGGTCTTGTGCGGTGCTATTCCCAAACCAGGAGGTGATATTGCCAGTCAGGATGCTCTCTATTGTGCATGAGTAGAAGTTCTTAAGGATCTTCGGACTCACTTGGAACTTCCTTAGGCGCTACATTTGAAAAAGAAACGAAACATTAATTAATTAATACAGACTGTATTGATCTATTTACGATGTGGCACTTTGCCCTCGTCTGCCGGGTATGGGCTGCAGCCAGATAGCTTTCTACTGAACGCACAGAGAGGAAACTGGTATCTATCTTCTTGTCTTTTTCTGGAGAAGACGGTAAGCTAATTTCCCCAAATGTTGGCGTGTTCTTTTAACATGTGTGTCTCCACATTCCTAAAATTCCAACAATATACTGCATTTCTTTACAATTTAATGTATATGGATGAATGAATGGTCATTGCATGCATTTACTGTATATAGCGCTTTTCTAGACACTCAAGGGGCTTTATAATGTAGGGTGTAAATTGCCTCCTTCACCACCACTGTGGAGGACCCAACCTTGGGCTATGCAGACTCAATGGCTGCCATACACTGGCACCCGGCACACATCACACCACACAATGGCTGAAAGGCTCAGGAGACAAGGATTGATAGTAGCCAATTAAGGAGAGGGGTGATTAGGTGGCCTTGATGTCAGAGACCTGATTGGGAATTTGGCCAGGAACGTCGGGGTAACCCCCTACTCTTTACAATAGGCGCTCTGGGTTCTTTAACGACCTCAGTTTAACGTCTCACCCAAAGGGCGGGTATATCATGGATGGTATATAATGGATGGTATATCAGGGATGGTATAGGTATATCATGGATAGTATATCATGGATGGTATATCAGGGATGGTATATCATGGATGGTATATCATGGATGGTATATCATGGATGGTATATCAGGGATAGTATATCAGGGATGGTATATCATGTATGGTATATCATGGATGGTATATCATGGATGGTATATCATGGATGGTATAGGTATATCATGGATAGTATATCATGGATGGTATAGGTATATCATGGATAGTATATCATGGATGGTATATCAAATCCAGATACATGGATCCATGACGGTATACCTTCATATTAAGTTTACCTCCCAGCTCTAATCCCCAATAAATTAGTTTCAATACTGTAATTTCATTCAAATAATGTATGCATTTGAATACCAAACTGCCAATTGAATGTGACATACTGGGGGGAAAAATATTATTAATATGAGGTGAACAAAAAATTCACAGGTTCTTCCCTTTTTTTATGGAAAGATGTGCCTGTAGTTACAAAACACAACCCAATGATAGTTTCCTATTAGTGATACCCATAAGGAGACAGGAGAGGAGACTCAGGGAGAATACACATGCAGCTCCTGTTACCACTACCACAACATTTACATGTCCTACAGTACCTGCAATAGGACTTGTGGATTCAGGATACGACGATACAGCCATCAAAGGACTCATCGTTACAAGTGGACGTCATCATCAGACTTCGATGGACAACCACAAGAAGAAGTATACAGTAAGTGTGTGTGTGCGAGCGTGTGTGTGTGTGTGTGTGTGTGTGTGTGTGTGTGTGTGTGTGTGTGTGTGTGTGTGTGTGTGTGTGTGTGTGTGTGTGTGTGTGTGTGTGTGTGTGTGTGTGTGTGTGTGTGTGTGTGTGTGTGTGTGTGTGTGTCAGCTCCTCAGCCCATCACCAGTTCAATGTGTGACCTCATGTTAACCTTTGCCCTCTGCGTGGCTGCAAACTCCAGCAGTGACCTGAGGTTGACCCCTGCGAGGACAAGGCTTCCAGCAGCGTGTTTCCTGGTGGATCAGGGGACCGAGGTACAGAGTGTGTTCTCCTAACCTCACAGGTTCAAACCCCAGCCGTGACCTCTGCTGTGTGCCCTCCTGGTACAGATTGACCAGTGCAGGCTGTAAATATCACATTCCAGTTTCTGTGTGTATTGTCTTGCCGTCTTGGGTTCGAATCCAGCTTGAGACCTGTTACATTTCATGGTATAATTAAGTAAATCATTAAATCAATAAATTAATAAATCAATAATCAATGTAACACTGTTCAGACAGCACAGTTTGATGTAACACTGTTCAGAGTGTTACATCAAGAGTAACACTCTTTAGTAGCTGAGTCTTAAAGGAACAGGCCAACATTTGGGGAAATTAGCTTACCGTCTTCTCCAGAGAGAGACAAGAAGATAGATACAAGTTTCCTCTCTGTGCTGTGCGTTCAGTAGAAAGCTATCTGGCTGCATGTTAGCCTAGCTTAGCACAATGCATGGAAGCAGACATGTACGGGTAGCCTACGCATTGTCCAACTAACACCTCTCTTTGTTACATTTCATGGTATAATTAAGTTAATCAATAAATCAATACATCAATAAATCAATGAATCAATAAATCTATGAATCAATACATCTATAAATAAATACATCTATAAATCAGTCAAAAGACCACAAGTGTTAAAACTGCTTATTTATGCTTACAAATAAATGTTAAAGGTCCCCTGTCTTATAAATGGCCTTTTCCAGTGTTTAGCATTGTATTCTAGCAATCTGGGGTTGTATCAACAACGACTATTTCTCTAATTCTCATTTTGGCACACTCCTCCAGTTCCGATCTCAGGAGATGCTCCCACACTGAACTAAGCCATTCGAATTTGACTGTTTTGCTGACATAGAAGAATTATCATCTGCATCTGTGCTCTATCCAGTGAACTTATTAACCTTTCCTGTCATGACAATGAATCAACCTGTGATGAACTGGTCTCAATGTACAACAATGGCCTCCATAGCCTCTTTTGCTCCACTTAAAACACGGACTGTTTCCTTTACTCGCTCTGCACCCTGGTTTACACCTGAGCTACGCCTGCTCAAAGCCAAAGGCCGCCGCCTAGAGCGCCTCCATACTAAGACTGGTCTTACTGTCCATAAAGAAATGTACTTTAACCACATACTCCACTATAAGGAAGCTCTCTCCAGAGCAAAAAGTACTCACTATGCCAGTGTAATTAGCTCAGGCGCAGGAAGCACTCAAGCCCCGTTTTCCATTGTTAAGTCAATCGTACTGCCTCCTGACTCTCTCACTCCACAAATGCACTCTGTTTCTCAATACAATTTGTTTATGGACTTTTTCAATGCTAAAATCACAAAAATACATCAGCAACTGTCTTCCTCAACTAATGTCACCTACAGTTCACCATGTTTCTTCCCTGATGCTCCCATTCTCTACTCTCTCTCTAGTTTTCTACTCTCATCTGTTAGTGACATATCAGACCTCATCCGAAAAGCTAAATCTTCTACATGTCAGTTAGACCCCCTTCCCACCCACCTAGTTAAAGCCTGCCTACCATCCTTGTCTTCTCAAATAACTGCCATCATACACTCCTCCCTGACCTCTGGTCTTGTTCCATCTGCCCTCAAAACAGCCACTATTACTCCAATATTAAAGAAACCTGGTTCAGACCCCAATATTCTAAATCCTATCTCTAATCTCCCATTTCTTGCCAAAATACTGGAAAGAACTGTGGCAGCCCAGGTTCACACTCACCTCTCCAGCAACAATCGGTTTGAGTAATTTCAATCTGGTTTTCGATCTCACCATAGCACTGAAACAGCCCTAGTTAAAATCACAAACGACTGCCGATTCTGGTCTCCTCACTATACTCATACTTCTGGATCTCTCTGCAGCATTTGACACCATTTCACAATCCATTCTTCTAGACAGACTAACCTCCATTGGCATCACTGGCACCCCTCTTCACTGGTTCAACTCATACCTCACAGGCCACACTCAATATGTACAACTGAAAGATGTCAAATCACACTCCACTTCAGTTACCACCGGTGTCCCCCAGGGTTATGTTCTGGGCCCTCTCCTTTTTCTAATCTATCTCCTACCCCTTGGCAACATCTTCAGGAAATTTGGTCTGCAGTTTCACTGCTACGCGGATGACACCCAACTAAATTTTTCCACTAAACCTGACTCTGCACTCCCCGCCACCTCCCTTACTGAATGTTTGTTAAAATTATCTTTATTAGCTTTTCTGGTCGCGCAGGACCGACAGCTTTTTCTTGGCCATGCAGGACCGACAGAGGAGAGAGGGAGAAACGGGAGGAGAAGAAGGGAAGACATGCGGCATATGGTCACCGGGTCTGGGAAACGAACCCGGGACGACCGCTTCGCGACTCAGCGCGCTATGTGGTGTGCTACTGGAGCGCCCCTCCCTTACTGAATGTTTAAAGGAAATAAATGTATGGTTCACAGTCAACTACCTAAAACTAAACAGTGATAAAACCGAGGTACTCCTCATTGGTTCCAAATCTACCATAGCCAAATCCGACAGTTTTCCCCTCACCATTGACAACTCTACAGTCAGGTTAAGAGTTTGGGTGTCATCCTCGATAGCACACTGTCCTTCAAATCCCACATAAATAACATCACAGGGTCCGCTTACTTCCACCTACACAACATAAATAGTCTCCGCCCCTCACTTACACCTACCAGCACCGCTATTCTTGTTCACGCCCTGGTCATATCCCGCCTGGATTACTGTAACTCCCTCCTCATTGGTCTCCCACACAAGTACCACTATAAACTCCAACTGGTCCAAAACTCAGCCGCCCGAATTATCACTAGAACTCACCAACCACATCACTCCTGTTCTCCACCAACTTCACTGGCTGCCTGTTAAGTCACACACTGACTACAAAGTATTACTACTCACTTTCATGGCCCTCCATAACCTAGCCCCTCCTTATCTCACAGAACTTCTTCAGTCCTACACTCCCTCTCTGTCACTCAGATCCTCCTCTTCCTTCCAACTTGTCACTCCCCCTTCCTGTCTGACCATAGATATCTATATAGAACACTAGATAGCTTAAGGCGGAGTCACCAGCGTCACTGAACCGCCGCCATCTTGCTCGAGTCAGCCTTGAGTGATGGTGAGTGAGCTGCACAGACAAAAATACTCATAACTCGCTGAAATATTGACGGATTTACAAACGGGTTGGTTTATTACAAGCATTATTAACGTGGCTATGATTCAAGTGGTTTGTAAAACTGCCTTTAAGTAAAAAAGTAGACATGAATGTTATCAGTAGCTGAGCTGCCTCGAGCAAGATGGCCGCCCTACGACGACGTCGCTCTACATTGGCCAGCAGCGCGGGTAAGCTATCTAGTGTTCTATATAGATATCTATGTGTCTGACTACCATGGGATCCAGAGCCTTCTCCCGCTGTGCCCCCCGCCTCTGGAATTCCCTACCACAAGAAATCCGTGAAATAGATAACCTCCCCACCTTTGTTTCCCGTCTCAAAACACATCTGTTCATTCTGGCATACTCACTTTCATTTTAAGTTTATTATAACTTCTCCCCTATGTAACTATATGTAACTCTGTAATACTGTGTTTTTACTGTGTTTAATTGTATTTGTTTTTAACCCTGTACGGCGACCTTGGGTGCTCAGAAAGGCGCCTTTAAATAAAATGCAT